>NW_024081270.1:908631-939399 GCF_003009895.1 Hyaena hyaena | reverse complement strand
AAACATTAAAAAAAAAAAAGAATACGTATTTCAGATCAACATAAAGATGTTACTATACATCACTGTTACTCATTAAGTAGGAAATTCTACAGTAAGATAATGTGATAAATAAATAAGAGAAAAAGTTTGGAATAGAATATAAACCTATTAGTTGACAGATGATATAATTGTCTACTATTAAAAAATAAGATTTTTAACTGAAAACTATTAAACTGAGAAGTAAGAAATGTGTTTGGAACAATGTTAAGAGTATAAAGGTAAACATAGAAAATTCAGTGGTTTTCCTATATCCTAGCAATAGCCAGTCAAAATAGAGTAAAGGCTAAAAAAATATAAAATAAATAGAAGTAAATTTAACCAAGAATTATAAAACCCATGTAAAAAAATTATAAAGCTTTTAAAAAATGAGCCAAAGTCTACATAAATTATACAATACATTTTACTGATACTTTGATGAGACTGATATTAAGTTTATAGATTACTTTACGTAGGATGTAGTATTTTCAATACTCTTTCCCCCCCCTCTATGGACAGGTTTTCTCTCATTTATTTTTTCTAAGAATAAATGTGACGAAAGCAAGTAAACTGATTTTTAAAAAGCAGTGAAAGGAACTTGCTCTATAAGACATTTAATGATTTAGTAAAACCACAAAAAATAGATTGATATTCATAAAATAGAAACATTCAAAGAATAGAAAGACTTCAGGATATAAAAGATTTTATAGTATGATAAAGAACCTCTCTTAACTCATTGGGGGAAATGATTCCATATTGAATTAAAGGAATTTCTATCTCCATCTTTTCTGTAAAATAAATGGGATCCAGAGGTGCCTGGGTGGCTCAGTTGTGGAGCGTCCAAGTTTTGATCTTGGCTCAGGTCATGATCTGCGGTTCATGAGTTCAAGCCCTGCACCAGGCTCTGTGCTGACAGTGCAGAGCCTGCTTGGGATTCTCTCTCTCTCCCTCTCTCTCTCTCTGCCCCTCCCTGCTGTGCTCCCTCTCTCCCTCTAAGGAAATAAATAGACTTTTAAAAAAAGAATATAAAAAGTAAATAAATAATGGGATACATTTAATTTTAAAAATCATAAAACCTCTAGGGAAAGATTCAGGTGAGCTTTTTTTGAATGTGTAATCTTCAGGTGGATAATGACAAAACAATAAAAGACCTAAGGAAAAAGACCTACAGAATGGAGTAATAAAAGCAAAACCTTACATTGGGGTGTATTAAATGTTATATATACATAAAACCTTTGAGAGTTGTGCTAAGGCCACTGTGTCCCAGGAGGACATGCAAAGAGGACGGGGTTGAAAGTTCCAGCTTTGGGGGCTCATAGTTCCTTTGGCAGAACTCACGTCTCAAGATTCAGAAAATGTCTTCCGCTTTGATTCCGATCAGCTTCAGGGGCCGGGAACCACACACCTGATTCTTACATTTCTTATCTGAGCCACATTTCATTCCATTCTCTCCTGCCCCTTCCTTCCTTGGTCTCCTCCCGAGAGCAGAGCCCCACAGCCGTCTGGCTTCAGTGAGGGGGCTCCTCACGCATCTCCTGACCCCCTAAATCCATCAGGGATTTACACACCCGGAACTTGACCTGTGATTGTGTAAGGCCCAGTTCTACATCTCTGTGGCTTCAGTAATGTCAATGTCACGGTTACGTGTTTGGGAACTAGGGTGCAGCCTCTTCACTGCCGAGGAATCTCTAAACCTGAGGACTGTGGTCCTTAGTCTCACCTGCAGACTCTCCTTGGCTTCACAGCTCAGCCTTCCCCTGTGAGACTGGGGCACAGCCAGTGGCAGCCAGCACTTGTAGGGACACTTGTACGTGTAAGCCCTCTTTACCGTGAACACCTCGGTTTTTAACAAAATTGTGTGTTATGTATATAGATACAATTTCAAATGCAATTGATGGGGCATTGTCCAGAACTCACAAGTAGATTTTTTTTTAGAAGTAGGGAAGTTTATTGTGACAGAATTTGGTTTTGCTGTGATAGGTATGGCTTGATTTCTTATCTCTTTTACAATTTTAATTTTTAAATAATTTCAAATAAAAAGGTATAGAAAAGTGTCTAAAAGGTGGAAAGGACTTGGGTCGCCTGGGCGGCTCAGTCGATTAAGTGTCTGACTTTGGCTCAGGTCATGATCTCACAGTTCTTGGGTTCAAGACCCGCGACGGGCTCTGTGCTGACAGCTAGTTCAGAGGCTGGAGCCTGTTTCGGATTCTGTGTCTCCCTCTCTCTCTGACCCTCCCCTGTTCACGCTGTCTCTCTCTCTCTCTCTCTCAGAAATAAATAAAACATTTTTTAAAAGGTGGAAAGAACTAACAACTATCTTTCACCCAAATTCACCAATTGTTAAGTTTTTATTTATATTCCATATTTGGTACCTCATCATATCTCTACAATATCATTACCTTTTTTCTTATCCACTGTATAGGAAGCTGAAGATTTCATACCCCTTCACCCCCAAATATCTCAATGTGAATTTCCTAAGAACAAGAATATTCAGATACAGCTCTCAAAACCAGAAATTTTAATATTATATAAGTACCTTATCAATCTTTTGATCTTTATATATATATATATAATTTATTGTCAAATTGGCTTCCATACAACACCCAGTGCTCATCCCAACAAGTGCCTCCTCCATGCCCATCCACTCATTTTCCCCTCTCCCCCACCCCCCCCATTTACCCTCAGTTTGTTCTCTGTATTTAAGAGCCTCTTGTGGTTTGCCTCCCTCCCTCTCTGTTTGTAACTGTTTTTCCCCTTCCCTTTCAATCTTCTGATCTTAATCTGATTTTGCAAATTATTCCGAGAATGTCCTTTTTGGCAGTTTTGTTTGGTCCAGGATCCAGGGCAGGCACACACATTGCATTTATGTGTCACGTCTGTTTAGTCTCCTTTGATCTGGAACAGTTTCTCAGTTTGTCTTCACCAAGGCACTAGCCTTTCAAAGGCATAGGTCATTTTATTTCTGTGGAATGTCCCTCAGTTTGGGTTTGTCTGGGTTTGTCTGATATTTCTTCATCATTAGGTTGAAGTGATGCCTGTCAGCTAGGAATACCACAAAAATGATACTCTGACCTCTTCAGACTACCAGGTCAGGAAGCCGATGATGTAATTGTGTCCATTATTGGCGATACTAACCTTGATCACTTGGCTAAGGTGGTATACTCCTGGTTTCCACTGCGAAGTTATTATTTTCCCTTTGTGATTAATAAGTAATTCACAGGGTATTACTTTGAGTCTGTAAATAAATACTTTGTTCCTAACCAAACTTACATCCACCAGTGGTAGCATCTATGGATACTAACTGCTATAACGGTTACAAAATGTGATATTTCTAATGGCGTCGTTCCTTCTGTATTCATTTGTTGGTGTTCTGCTCTGAAAAAGAGCTCTTCTTTCCCTTCCATTGACTCACTCATCTTCCACAAACTCACAGATATACATTTTATTCAGTGTTATTATCCATTGCTGTCATTATTTATTTTAATGTTCAACTGGTCGTAAATTTGGCACTCTTGCATGGGTCTGTTTAAAATCATTACTCTGGGGACACCCGGGTGGCTCAGTGGGTTAAGCGTCCGATTTTGGCTCAGGTCATGATCTCACAGCTCATGGGTTCAAGCCTGGTGTTGGGTTCTGTGCTGACAGCTCAGAGCCTGGAGCCTGTTTCAGATTCTGTGTCTCCCTCTCTCTCTGACCCTCCCCTGCCTGTGCACTCTCTCTTTCTCTCTCTCTCTGTCTCTCAAAAATAAATAAGTAAATTTAAAAACAAATAAATACAGGGGTGTCATCTGAATTCCGCTGTGAAAGCCACGTGATGACTCTCAAATTTCTGATGCTCTATCACCCCCAGTGCATGTCCATCACTGTCTCCCTCCACGTCTCCGTGTGGACCTGGAGGCCCCCCCCCGCCCCCCATGGAGGCCCTGGCTTGCTCACTCCAATTCTGGACCATGACTGCTGCGTATTATCTTTCCCTTAAAAGTGGGTGACATTTTCTTGGTTCTTTATTGTTAATTAATTTTGGATTGTATCCTGGGAAAACTCTGGAATATTATGTTTTGCAGACTCTGGAAAAGTCTGATATTCTTTGCCTCAAAAGCAATTTATTTGACTGAAATTAAATTCCAGGCTATTTCTCCCGTTTGACAGTTCAAATCTCACTTCAGTTCTTTGATGTTTGTTCAGACCATTTGTGTCTGGTCCCTATGTGCACAGCACAGGGTCACCAAAGACTTTGTCAGAGTTTACTCACAGAATTTGAGTCACCCCACCCTGGCTCTCTGTTCAGGAATCTCCCTTGACTTGCAGTGGCTGAAACTGCCCTGAATTCTGTGCTGTGTTGCACAGGCTGTGAGCACTGTGGGATTCCGGGGCTTACCCACCATTCTTGGTGGCTGCTTTGGCCTGTCCTCAAGTAAAAGCTATAAAAGGGAAAAACTTACTCCACGTGGGCTTCTTCTTCAAACTTTTTTCTCAAGAAATCCTGACTAAATTATTCATTCACTCTCAGTGCCCTTGTGTGTGTTTTCTATCTTGTCCAGAGGTGAGCGTTGTTACAGATGGAAAATTTGAGGCTTACAGAATTTTTTAAAACCTTTTTAAGGTTTATTCATTTTTCAGAGACAGAGAGAGACAGAGTGTGAGTGGGGGAGGGACAGAGAGAGAGGGAGACACAGAATCCGAAGCAGCTCCAGGCTCTGAGCTGTCAGCACAGAGCCCGACGCGAGGCTCGAACTCAGGGACCACAAGATCATACCCGAGCCGAAGTCAGACATGCAACTGATTGAGCCATCCAGGCACTCTGAGGCTGACAGAAATTTAATTTGTGATATAGAAGTAGGCACATCATCGGTGAACTGCTAAAAACCGAAGACAAAGAGATCATCCTGAAGGAAGCCAGTGGAAAATGACACATTATTCATAGGGAAACAGCAGTTCAATTAACGTGCAATTCCTCCCTCGAGGGCCAGAAGACAGTGGGGCCGCTGTTAAAAATCTTATCAAACCTGAATTTTGAGTCGTAGTTAGATTGCGTGGGCACAGGGAAAGGTGGCCCTTCTTAGGAAGTGTATGATTTTATCTTTACATCTGTGCCTCTGGTCTGTTTGGAGCTTGTTGGCCCAAGGGGTGATAGGTGGGTTCACTTCTCTCTTCCTCCTCTCGGCTCTCCACTTACCCAGCAACATTTATTAAAAACTTCGCTCCTGTCCCAGGGTTTTGAGAGATCACCTTCATCATACGTTAACTTTTCATGTATAGTTAAGCCTATTTCCAGACTTGCTGTTCTTTTCCATTAATATATGTGTTTCCTCATATGTGAGTTCCACACTGTTTTAATCATAGAGAATTTATAATATATCTTAACAGTCCCTTTTCTTAGCTTTCCCTTTCTGTATTTTCCTAGCTATTCCTGTATGCTTATTTTTCCATATGAACTTCGGTATCAGCTTTTCTAAATTAAAAAAAAATAAGAAAAAACAAAAAAAAAACCACTTGCTGGCATTTTTACTGAGTTCACATTAAATTTATAAATAAAGCAAACCTTAAATATTTGTGACTCAGAGTTATCATATCCAAATACAAAGGACATCTTTTTTATTTGCTCAGATCTATTTGTGAATTGCAGAATTGTTTTAAAGTTATCTTCTTTCTTGCTACGGATATTCCTAAGTTTAAAAATTTTTATCCCCCTATTTTAGATATGGTTAATGTTCCATTAAATTATCTAAATAAATTATCTAAATAGTTATTTTGTTGACAAGAAATCCACTAATTTCTGTGTTTATTTTAACATCTGGATACCTTACTGAATTCTTTTATTGTTTTAGTTTACATATATTTAGAGTTTTCTAAGAATGCTATTATAGCATTTGACTAGAGATAGCTTTTCCTTTTTTTTTTTTTCAAATTCCTATGACTCTAGCTGTTTCCTGTTGCCTAATCCCATTGGTTAATGCCACCAGTGCACTTTAAAATAGTAGATTAAATATATGCAGGTATATAACTACATACAAGTGGCGGGGGGGGAGCGCCTGGGTGGCTCAGTCGGTTAAGTGTCCGACTTCAGCTCAGATCATGATCTCATGGTTCATGGGTTTCAGCCCCGCGTCAGGCTCTGTGCTGACAGCTCAGAGCCTGGAGCTGCTTCAGATTCTGTGTCTCCTTCTCTCTCTGTCTCTCCCCCACATGCATGCACTCTCTCTGTCCCTCTCTTGCTCTCTTTCTCTTTGTCTCTCAAAAATAAATAAAACACATTTTAAAAATGTGTGTGTGTGTGTGTAAGAAAATATCCATCAATACCTATTTTCTGGAGGTTTTTCAATTTTTTTAAAAAGAGGCTTTCTAAACAACTATGGAGATAATTATAAGATTTTTCTTCTTAGATTTATTAATACGGTCCATTATATGAATGGATAGCTTACTACTGGACCATTTTTGCAGTACCAGAGTAAATCCCAGTTGATCATTATATATTACTTTCTAAATATGGTGCTTGATTTTGCTCACTAGTATTTTAGTTAGGATTTTTTGCACCAATGTTCACAAGAGATACTGATCTATGACATTCTTTTTGTGCTATAAAAGTAGATGTTTTGAAAAGCATTCAGCATCAATAAAGGGAATGTTTATGTAAGATATTTTTGGTGCTAAAAGAAATTATGTTACTTTATACAAAGCAGATATTGGTTAACAAATAAATTCGGTGTTTGGTGATTAGGAAGCTACGTTTCAAACATTTTGCATCCTAACATGTTAGTTTATAAAAGCTACAGATAGTTATGAATAAGTTCTTTACCGTGTTTTAGTAACAGTTTAGGAAATTGGTTGAGGGTTTGGCACTAACATGAATGCATTGTAGGGTTTTTTCCATTTAGCATATGATACATAGGGTCCTGATTAGTGTTTTTGCTATAGTGTCATTTTTCCCTGGACATATTATTCATGTTAAGCAGAAATTGCTTGTCAATAATAAGGCCTCAAAATGCAGAAAACAAAAAGTAGTAGATCTACAGACAGAAATCTACCATCTCAGAGATTTTAACACGTCTCTTTTCATATGTGATATGGGAGATCTTTTTTGCTTGAAATATATAGAAGATATAAACAGAATTAGCCAACTTGACCTAGGAATCATATGCAACAACATATTGTAGATGGACAAGCAAACTAGGCCGGTCTATGCTCGTGGCCTGTTTGTGAATGAAATGTGATGTAAGAATGGCTTTCACATCTTAAAAGAGTTGTGGAAAAAATAAAATTAGGGACTAATGTGCTACAAAGACCAGATATGGCCCACAAAGTCTAGAATATGTGTTATTTGGTTATTCATAGGAAAAGTTTGCGCTGGACAAACTACAGGATAGCTCCTTATAAGCGCAGGTGGGATATTAAAATATCAAAGAGAAACTCATAATGAAAATTAGTAGGGCACCTGGCTGGCTCCGTCAGTTGCACATCTGACTCTTGATTTTGGCTCAAGTCATGATCTCATAGTTTGTGAGCTCAAGCCCCTCATGGGGCTCTGCACTGACAGCATGGAGCCTGCTTGGGATTCTCTCCACCCCACCCCCTGCCACTCCCCTGCTATTTCTCTCTCTCTTTCTCAAATAAATTAAAAAATGGAAATTAGAACAGGGTTTTTAATTAAAAAAAAAAAAATGCTGCCGCATCTACTTGTGTTCACCAAACCCAGATTCATTTTCCTCTTCCTGAGCATGTGAGAACACAACATTTGTCGGATTCTTCTGCAGTTATGTTGGGGCCATGTAACTGGCTATGAGGGCTTCTGAACATTTTTGCACATGAACTGGCACTCTTCCAAATGATAGATGAGATCTATGTCCGCTGGCCTTGAATTGGGATCAACTTTAATGACTCACTTACGGCCGTCAGATTGACATAAAAGCTCCAAAGCAAGATGGAAGAGGCCTCACTATTCCATTTAGTTCTCTCGGGTCACCTGTATTTGGAGTGAGTCTGTAAGAAGTCCATATACATTGTGGCCTCCATGCTGTGAGGAATGGACCACGGAGAAAGGCTCCCTGGAGGTATTCTGACAGAAGTCCCAGATATGTGTGGAGATACTCCTGATTCCAGCCCTTAGTCTTGACATGACTCACAGCCATCGGGTCTTACTGAATACCAGATCCACAGAACAAGTAAATGGAATAAAATGGTTATCTTGTGCTAAGTTTTGGGGTGCTTAGTTACACAGCCATAGTAACCAATGGAACAGAGGTGGGAACTGTATATGCCACTTGTAGACCTAGCCGCAAATCCCTCCTACTGTTAAGTCTCTTCCACAGTGACTCTGTCCATGATGCCTGGTGTCACTGCAACATGGGAGGAGCCTGGATCCATGAGTGC
This sequence comes from Hyaena hyaena, assembly GCF_003009895.1. Taxonomy (NCBI): domain Eukaryota; kingdom Metazoa; phylum Chordata; class Mammalia; order Carnivora; family Hyaenidae; genus Hyaena; species Hyaena hyaena. The sequence continues at coordinate 931,017 of NW_024081270.1, read as the reverse complement.
CCACCTGGAGGAAAGGGCCAGTGGGCCTTACTTCCCCTTTGGGGCTCTTTACTGTGCTGAGCCACTGATACCAGATTAATAGCTCATCCTACTGTATAAACACAAATACATCCTGCAGTTTGAGGGATGAAGCTAAAATGGAAATTACAGAACTTATCTCTAAATCCATAAGTTATAATGAGCGGAGGGGTGAAAATTAGGACCTAAGGCATCCATCTCAAGATGTAATAAAAACAAATGCAAAGTAAACCCAAAGAATGCAGAAGAAAAGAAATAGTAACAAGAGAAAACATATGAATAAAATTCAGTTATGAAAAATATACAATTAAATATCCAGTTTTTCTAAAGTAATGAAATTGGTAAACCTAACATAAGACTTAAAAAGAAGAGAAAAGGCAAAAGAAAGCAATTTCCAGAATTGCAAATGGAGATACCACTGCTGGTCTGGGGATGCAGGGAGGTGTGGTCCTGGATGATGTAAGACGGAAAACTCCAGGTCCATCTCCTTCATTGCTGTGCACTCATGGATCCCCAGACGTCCACCCAGAAGCCCAGACACATGTGAGCGAGCCAAAAACACAAAAGCTAAGAATCATGTACATTGTGAGCAAACTGACTTTATCCTATGAATAAAAGGGGGATTTAATATTTAAAAATTAAACAAGTTGTTTACTGCATTAATAATTTAAAGAAGAAAACTCAAAAGATCACTTGTCTCTTTATTTCCTTTTTTTGGTTTTTATTCTAAGTAAATAATTCAGGATGTGGGTAAAGATTTTCTAAGATTGTCCTAATTTTTCACCTGCTTCTCTATCTGTGTTTGCCTGCTTCGCAGTGCCTCCCACTGAGGAGGTGGGGTTGACTTCCTCACCTTTTTTTTTTTTTTTAATTTTTTATTTATTTCCAGGAGAGAGAGAGAGAGAGAGAGAGAGAGACAGCGTGAGCAGGGGAGAGTCAGAGAGAGAGGGAGTCACAGACTCCGAAACAGGCTCCAGGCTCTGAGCTGGGAGTCAGCACAGAGCCCGACGCGGGGCTCGAACCCACAAACCGCGAGATCATGACCTAAGCGAAAGTCGGACGCTTAACCGACTAAGCCACCCAGGCGCCCCAACTTCCTCACCTTTTGACCCTAAGGTTGACTGGAAGATTTCCTTTAGCCCAGGTATTAGCAGGGGTGACTCCCTCAGACGTGGTGCTGCTTTCCACTTTCTCTCCTTGCTTCCCCAAACATACCTGCTTCTGCCCCAAGGCCTTTGTCCTTCCTGCTCCCTCCTGGAAAGATCCTCTATCTATCTGTAGATATCTGCACAGCCCACTTCTTGCCTTCATTCTCATTTCTGCTCGAGTGTTACTTCATTAGAGAAGCATTCCCTGAATAGTTAAAATAGGGTCTCTTTTAAAGAGAAATTCAAGACATCCCCCTCTAACCTATTTTCCCAGTTTTCTTTACAGCACAGAATTGGTTGTCTCCCTGACTGGATTATGGGATCCATGAGTGCAGGGACTTTTTCTATCTTACTACTGAAACTTAAGCACCCCGTATAGTGCCTGGCATATGGTTAGTGTTCAAGGGCTATGTGCCACCTCAAAAGTATGCCTTGAATATTATAGATTTAACTACTTGAATATTTATTAATTTAGCAAAATATAATGCACCAGAACCGAATACATGTTGGGATGAGTCTGATGAAGTAAGATGGGAGTCAGAAGCTTGTAGAAGACAGAATAGTTACTAAAAATGTGATTAAGAGTATTTAATCAGGAAGTACGTAACCATGGAGAGTACATATTGCCATCAATGTTTCCAGCTATCCCCCCTCCCCAAACACACCAAGAGGATCACAAACTGTATGTTCATAAAAAGCTATATGAAGAATTAGAAAGAATAGATATGTTTTGGAGAATTTGAAGGAACAACGCAAAAAATACAATGAGGAAGAAATCTAAGCATGGATGAAGAATTGATGAACGATCATCATATGACAGTGTGCCAGAAAGAAAATGAAGGAGGCATCTTCACTCCAACAAAATGTATATTTGTGAGAGAAAAAAACACAGAAACATCTGGGCTCAAATGCACAAGATAGAGAGATCTATGAAACCCAGAAGTTAAAGAAAGGAAAATATGTAAAATTATTTAATTTTCTTTCGTTAGAAACAAAATATTGAGATGTTAAGAATGTATTTGCATAAGTGAATATGTTGTGTAGTAAGTAGGCAGATGATAAAGGATTCATGGTTATAACATAATAACGGTGTGCATTAAAATACAGTTGGAGACACAAATAATAGATGCTCAAGAAAAGCTGAATTCTGAGAATTACTTTCAAGGAAGTTGACAGTGCAGCAAGCCTGTTCGGACCACGTAGATGTTTTCATAGCCTTAATGGAATGACTAGATGTTTGAAGAGGAGAACAAAACTATGTACAACAGGGTAAATAGCCTGCCTAAGTGAGCCTAAATTAGTCTCATCTATTTTTAGTCTGTGATTCTGCCCTAGAAGGCCCCTGGGAATTGGAGGGAACTATGGAGAGAGAAAATTTGTTTTTTCCCAGCTGAATGATACCAAGATATTCCTGAAATACATTAGAAAAGGCTTTACAGTCCAAAGATAATTTAGTTTCTGTCAGTCACAGAGAAAATAAAAAGGTGAAAAGTTTATTTTTAGGACACATTTCCTGCAGTGGGCCCTCTCTTTTTGCTATAGGCAGTGGAAGGAGATAGGGAAATCAACTCAAGGAGTTAATTAAACATTTTAAGTTAGACCAAAAAAAATGTGGGTTCTTTTTTCAGCTTGGGAAAAATTCTTTTTAATTCTATTTGTCTGTGTATCTCCAATTATCCCATCATTTCCAAGTCCAGACAGTTCTCTCTCTCTCTCCCTTTTTTTTTTTTTTTTAATGTTTTGAGACTCTCAATTTCTGGTGCAACACATAAGGGTCTTGGAAGTTATCGCTTCAGCCTCACAAGTAAAAACTGCGAAAACCGAAACATCAACTGTTCTTCTTAGATTCCTAAGAGCAGTGAGGTCATAGGGCAAACCCCAGAGAATCACAACTGGATGGGGCAGAAACCTCCCTGGGATCCAGCACTGAGATGGAAAAACAGGACCTGTGATTAGTACATTGCTGGAGACACAGTGGGGATAAGTCTGGGGAATAAAAACTCCAGGGCACTCCATTACTGGGGGGCCCACTCATTTGTGAATTTTACCTCCCGAAACTCTACCAGATTCTCACAGTGAATATCAGAGGAAAAGACCCCAGCGCTTTCTGAAGCGGGAGGGAAAAAAGGACCATTTTAAAATACACAGAGCAGTCTGTTCTTAATAAGGTCGCCCTCAGGAGAAACTAATTAGCTAGAGTTGACCTGCTAGTGTTTTTCCAGATCGTAAGTGACCAGGCAGAAGGCAAATGCCCAGCTCCAGCTCCAGCTGCCCTTCCCACCTTAGGGGACCAGGGGGAGACTGAGAAGCTGGGTGAGGTTCACAGCCCAGAGGTGAAGGCTCACTGAAAGATCTAATCACAGGACTATAAAACACTTCTCCCTCACCACCTCCCACATTACTGAAAGCCTATTTGTAACAGTTCTATTCACCTAGGAGATGTCCAGTTAACAGTTTAAAAAATTGCAAGATATATTGAAAGACAAAAAACAGAACAAAACTAAAGTTCGAAGAAAGGGAGCAAGCATCAGAATGCGGCTCAGACATGGCAGCGATTTGGGAATTATCAGACCAGGAATTTAAAAGCCATGATTAATATACTAAGGGCACTAATGGATAGACAGAATACAAAAACATATGGCAGTGTAAAAAGAGAGATGAAAATTCTACGAAAGGATCTAAAAGAAATGCTAGAGATCAAAATCACTATAACAAAAATAAAGATTGGCTTTGATGGGCTTATTATTAACCTGGGAGCAGCTGGGGAAGGGCTCTCTGCTTGAGAAAACCTCAACAGAAGCCTCCAAAACAAAAAATAAAACTGGAAAAATCAGAACAGAATATCTGAGATTTATCCTACAGTTCTGTGTAATGAGAATACCAAAAGAAGAAAGAGATAAAGGAAAAAGAAAAGATTTAAAAATTAATGACATAGTTTCCCCCACATTAATGTCAGATACCAAACCACAGATCCAGAAATCTCAGAGAATACCAAGCAAGATAAATGCCTCCAGCACTACACCCAGGCACCTAATTTTCAAATTACAGAAAATTCAAGGTAAAAAACACTGAAAGGAGCCAGACTGGGGAAAACACCTTAGCTGTGGAGACGCAAAGGTAAGAGCCACATGCAGCTCCCCCAATATCCTGCCAGTGAGAAGAGTGCAGTGAAAACTTAAGTGACGAAAGAAGAAAATCACCAACCTAGAATTTTGTACCCTGTGAAATTACCCTTCAAAAGTAAAGGAGATTAAAGAATTTCTCAAACAGAAACTGAGAATGGAGTGAATCTGTTGCCAGTAGACTTGCCTTGCAAAAACATGTTAAGAGAAGTTTTTTAGGGAGATAGAAAATGATAGTCAGAAATTCAGATATACGGAGAGAGAGAGATCATTACAGAGAGAATAAGTAAAGGTAAAATAAAAAAGGTTTTCCTAATTGATCTAACAGATAACAATTTGTTTAAAATAATAACAGCAACAGTGTATTTGATTATGTACACTCATGTGTAGATACATGCTTATATACATACACATGAGCAAAATGAGTGACAGCAATGATACAGGGACAAAATGGAGAAATTGGGATTATTTTGTTACCATCAAGTACTCACAACTGCCCATGAAGTGGTGGTGTGTAATTTGAAAGTGGACTTTTATTACTTATAAATGTGTTATAAGCTCTAGCACACCACTAAAAAAAGGGTACAAAATAAGTATAACTCAGCAATAATGTGTTGTGCAATTAACAATTTATGAAGAGAATAGGTCGCATATTAAGTGTTCTTCCAAAATGAAACAAAATTAAAATTAAAGAAATATAATTGATATGCTAAGTGAGGGGAGAAAATAGAATCATATAAATTGCTCAACCACCACAAAAGACAAAAAACAATGGAAGACAAACCAGGGAGAAGAAACGAAACCGAACACACACCCTCTCAGGTTCACACGGAACGCGCGCCAGGAGAGACGACAGGCCGGGCCGCAAAACATCTTAGCTGCCCTAAAATTACGTCTGCTCTCAGACCACAGTGTAATTCAACTAGAAATCAATAGCAGGACAGCTATTGACAGCTAGAAAATCCCCAGATACTTGAAGGTTAAGCAATATACTTAATGCCACAATTTTTTATTATGTTAAAATAAACAGAATAGAGAGCCTCGAAATAGACCTGTACAATTGCAGTTAACTGACCTTTGACAAAGGGGCAAAGACATACACATGAGAACAGAGAATCTTCTCAATGGATGGTGCTGGAACAACTGGACACTCACATACCAAAAATCAACAACGACAGAAGAATTTATACATAGATCTTTCACTCTTCATGAAAATTAACTCAAAATGGATCACAGACCTACATGTAAAATGCAAATTATAAAACTTAGAAAGAGTCACATAGGGAAAAATCAGAAGGCCCAGGAGTTAGTGGTGACTTTGTAGGTTATAACACAGAAGTCACAATCCATCAGTGAAAGAATTGATAAGCTGGACTGAATGAAAATTAAAATTTTCAGCCCTGCAAAAGACACTGTCAAGAGAATGAGAAGCCACAGTCTGGGAGAAAACAGTTGTAAAAGACATATCTGAGAAAACACACAATGAAGTCTTAAAACTCACCAATAAGAAAATAAACAGCCCATTTAAAAAATAAGTTGAGACCTTAATAGACACCGTGCCCTAGAAGACATAGGGATGGAAAATAAGCACCTGAAAAGATGCTCCACATCGTGTGATCAAGGAAATGGAGATTAAAAAAACTAAGAAGTACCAGTGCACGCCACCGCCACGGCACTGCAATGGCCAGAAGAGAGAAAGAACAGTGACAAAACGGAACAACACGCGACCTCTCCTTCACGGCTGAGTAAAAAGCAAAATGGTAGTTGCTTTGAAGGCAGTTGTGGTTTTTTACAAAACTAAACATGCGCTTATCAAACGATCCAATATTCTCCTTGTAATTTACCCTAAGAAACCAGATACTTACTTCCACACAAAAATCTGCACATGCATGTTTATAGTAGCTTTATTCACACTTGCTGAAATGTAGAAGCCACCAAGACGTCCTTCGATAGGTGAATGAATAAATAAATCCAGACAATAGAATATTATTCAGAGCTAGAAAGAAATGAGTTATCAAGCCATGAAAAGACACAGAGGAAACTTAAATGCACATCCCTAAGTGAAAGAAGCCAATCTGAAAATGCTACAGACTGCGTGCTTTCGACCTATATGGTGCTCTGGAAAAGACAAACTATGCAGACAGTTAAAAGGTCAGTGGTTGCCAGTGGTTAGGGTGGAGGTAGGGACATGCAGGCAGAACAGGATTTTTTGGGCAATGAAACTATTCTGAACAACACGATAATAGTGGATACCTGTCACTATGCCTTTATCCAAACCCAGAGAACGTGCACCAAGAATGAACTTCCATGTACACTATGGATTCTGGGTGAAAATAATTTGTCAACGTAGGTTCATTGATTATAACAAATGTATCACTCTGGTGGGGGAAGCTGCCTATGTAAGATTATGGGTTTATGGGCTTATGGGAAATCTTTGTCAACTCCTACCAATTTTGCTGTGTACCTAAAAGTGTTCTATAAGATAAAGCCCATTTTTAGAAAACATTTTGAGTTCCACTTGGTGTCTGGCACTGTCAGAGACACTGAGACACAGAGCTGAACCATATATATGGTACCAGTGCTAAGAAGCTCAGGCTGCTTTTTGTCTTCCTGGAAAAACAAATGCAATGTGATGGGTAAACAGAACGGCCTGGGCATGCCTGGGGCAGGACTGACTCTTTCTCTAACATCAGCGGAGACATGGTAGCATAGGGAGACTGGACACTAGGAGTTAGGACAGGTGGCGGGGTGTCCCTGGAGAAAGGAATAACCTATTAGAGGTCCAGGGACCCTGGAGAGCTCGGTCTGATTGCAGCACAGATTCGAAGCAGGAAGTGGAGAAAGAAGAGACTGCCCGACTTCCAGGGAAATCTAACTTCCCAGGGAAAAGTATCTTCCTGAAAATTCCAGTCTCTTTGAATATTGTCTAAACTCAAAGCCTCTCCTGCTAACCTTCTTCCTCATACCCTCTTTCAATGAAGTCTGAATCCACTTATTTTCTTTTACTGAAAAGTTAGTAGTCTTTCAGGAACTAGGAAAATGAGTTTTCTACAAAATATTGACTTGTATTCTCAAGATCTCCAGAAGCAAAGGAGGAAACATTTCCATGTGTTTATCTGTGTTTGTCAAGGACACTTGTAAGATAATCAGACGTGAGAGGAAGCTACCCTGGATTCCTAAACTATTCTGCTGATATTTGCATAGAATGGTTCCGTAATGTAGGACAACCCCCTCCAGGTGGCTGTGTCCCCCACATGATTTTACAGAGTTTCTGCCTGAGGAGTGGGTAGGTCCACAGTCAAGCACCTGCTGTGATTGAGGTTGGGAATCACACTCTGTAAATCTGAAGGAGGAATTCATCACGGAGACAAACAAGAAGAAAGAACACATTCTCAAGGCTGAAAGGTATCTGCTTATATTTTCTAACACAAATATTTGGTCTATGATATAAAAGAAAGAATAGTATAGGAAACAGAATGAGCTTCCTGAGAAGACTCTCAGGTGGAAGGTTCCAGGGAGGCACTTGCACGCGGCTGACCCCTTGGCTTGTGAACCAGCGTAGAAGTGAATGTATGTCAGGACTGTTTCGTCCTCACACGGCATGGAACATCCAGCTTAACAAGGGATCGAGATGTGGCCTGGATAGCCTTAAGTTCTGTTGTGTTTTTCTCATGAGCCATAAAGATTATGAAGCATACAAGTTAAAAACTACCGTGGCCCCTTCCCACAAAATACACACACGCCACGTCTCGATCCCTTGTTAAGCTGGATGTTCCATGCCGTGTGAGCACGAAACAGTCCTGACATACATTCACTTCTACGCTGGTTCACAAGCCAAGGGGTCAGCCGCGTGCAAGTGCCTCCCTGGAACCTTCCTCCTGAGAGTCTTCTCAGGAAGCTCATTCTGTTTCCTATACTATTCTTTCTTTTATATCATAGACCAAATATATGTGTTAGAAAATACAAGCAGATAAAAACACTAAAAATAAAATCATAATCTACCACCCCAAAGGTTGTTGACATTAGATGTATATTCTTCCAAAAATTTACCTTTCCATTTATACTTTTCTTTTACAAAAATGGCATAGTCTATAGATAGTGTTTGTGTCCTTTTTTCACCTAACCACAAGTGGTAAATATCCCCACATGTGATTTAAATATTGTTTTAGAATAGCGTATATAATGGCTGAATAGTATTCCATTATATGGCTGTCTCAAGATTTTTAAGAAGACTGTCTTATCGTTCCATTAATTTTGTACTGTTTATTTGGAAGCTAGAACTTTTCCAAAAATTTGAAAAGTGGCTGTCTCAGAGGGTTTGAATATTTGAATTTTGTTTATATTTATCTCTTTGTACTCAATAAACATTTAGAAACTTCCATCTAGGTACCAGGCACTATGTTATGCCGAATGAGGAAAAAAAAATCAATATATTTAATAAAGGCTCTTATTAGAAGTTATGTAATTACTAAGAAATCTTAACCCTCTTTAATCTTAACTCTACTAGTGCAAGACAAGTTCAGAGATGAACCTTAATGAAGAATTATCTGAGTTGAATTTTAAAGAGTGATTTGGAATTAGCTGGTTAGATGAAGAGTAGATGGGGGGTGTTTCAGACAGTGTTATTGTCAGGGAGCTAGGCCAGTAACGCTAAGATCTAAAAGACAGGGCAGGGACAGGAAAGATACGGCTGCAGTCATATGCAGGATCAAATCATGCCCAGAAGCTGAGTCATTATCCTCAAGTGGATGGTAAGTCTTTGGAAATTTTTATTTTTTATTTTTTTTAAACATTTTTTTTTAATGTTTTATTTATTTCCAGGAGAGAGAGAGAGAGAGAGAGACAGCGTGAGCAGGGGAGGGTCAGAGAGAGAGGGAGTCACAGACTGAAACAGGCTCCAGGCTCTGAGCTGGCAGTCAGCACAGAGCCCGACGCGGGGCTCTAACCCACGAACCGCGAGATCATGACCTAAGCGAAAGTCGGACGCTTAACCGACTAAGCCACCCAGGCGCCCCAGTCTTTGGAAATTTTTAAGCAGACAAGTGACAGAATTAGGTTTTAGAAATAGCTCTCTGGTGGGCACCTGGGTGGCTCAGTCAGATGAGCATCCAACTCTTGATTTTGGCACAGGTCAGGATCTCACGGTTTGTGAGTTCGAGCCCTGCATGAGGATTTGCCCTAACGGCATGCAGCCTGCTTGGGATTTCTCTCCCTCTCTCTCTCTCTCTCTCTCTCTCTCTCTCCCCTTCTCTCTCTCTCTGCCCCTCCCCGGCTCGCAAGCACTCACTCTCTCTTTCTCAAAATAAATAAACATAAAAAACTTTTATTGAGAGTAGTACTCTGGTATGAATACAGAAAATGGACCAGAAGGAAACAAAGCCTGAACACATGACGACGGATAGGAATACTGACTCATTTATTCTCATTTTTTTAAGCTGGAAATGTGACCTTTTATTATTTTTTTTAATATAACTTATTGTCAAGTTGGCTAACATACAGTGTATAGAGTGTGCTCTGGTTTGAGGGTAGATTCATGATTCATGTATTCTGATTCAATCGTTTGAAATAATGCTGGTTTTTGATATACCAGTGGATAGCGTCTTCCAAGCCAGCACCAATTCACTCCACGCACTCAGAATATGATCTCTTCATCAGTTAGAAACCACTTGGTGCATGTGGGTGCGCTAGTGCCTGCCCACATCTTTGTATTCACTCAGTGCTGTTCTGATGTGAAAGATCACTGATTGACCAGTAATGCTACTGAAAAGTAAAAATGCCCAGTATATAAAAACACTAATAAAATCTACTCAGGAATAATAAATTTCCTTTCTCCCAATTTTTCCTCCCATGTTACTTTAACGGAACCAGTAAACTTCTCTGGAAGGTCAGGTCTGCCTGAAGTTTCACGTACAAGTGGAGTAAAACCCAAATACTGTGAGATGGTTAGGTCTCTGACCACCCGTCTGTTTTCACATCATTATAATAAGGACAGAAATCTCACAAGTTATTAACTCTAGGCCTTTTCCATTAGAAGGAACTTAAGTGGAGCCTCAGAAAATGATCATCCAAGTTTTGACTACAAAAGGTCGTGCGAACTTCTCTGTTCTCCACCTTCTCTGACCTTCCGTCTTGCTAAGTGGGGCTCCACTGACTGCTGTAGACGGAAGATAAATATTACTTGTCACAAATTAAGCTTATTTGATAATACTTGAACTTAAGCCACAGCTTTATTACTTTCCTCTGAAAATTTTTCTTCTAAATTCTCACTGCTACACTGATGAATCCTTGTATATATTATTAAGCAGATCTGAGGCTGGATCCCAAAGGAACCTGTTAGGCTGGAGGTCATTACTCTTACCAAAATCTCTCTCTTTGCCTCTCTAACATCCGGTCACTTGAAATACATTTTTGCTTTTTGAACTTAATGAAATTCCTGGGGCGCCTGGGTGGCTCAGTGGTTAAGTGTCCGACTTCGGCTCAGGTCATGATCTCAGGTTCGCGGCTTTCGAGCCCCGTGTCGGGCTCTGTGCTGACAGCTAGCTCAGAGCCTGGAGCCTGCTTCGGATTCTGTATCTCCCTCTCTCTCTGACCCTCCCTTGCTCATGCTGTCTCTTTCTCAGAAATAAACAAAAACATTAAAAAAATTGAACTTAATGAAATTCCATCTTTTCTACCTACAGTCAGTAACAATTGCTTAACTTATAATAGTAATGCACTGCTGAGTTTTCAGTTATATATTGCATTAGGTTTTATTGAGAGATCTTTGTAAACCATACGTTGGTCTTGTTAGTCTTTGGGAAAATAAAATCCAAATCCTTACTGTGGCTCAAAACCTCACATTACCTCCTCTAACTTCCTTTTACTCCTCCAGCCTCACTTTGTAAACCCTCCCTTCGCTTTGCAGACTTTCCTACTGGACACAGCTATGCAGATCTTTCATGGTTCCCAATCCCTGATGCAGAGCACTGTCTCTCTCACCTTGGATTTATTGCAGGGAACAGGGACACAGTAGCTCGGGGAATTGCCCATCTGTCAGAGAGTCGTTATGGGCCTGGTGCTCTCCAAACTGAGCAACAAAGTTTGAGTGACCCAGCTACTTTTTCCTAGGCTTTATTCTTAGCAAAGAACAAAGTTGATAGTGAGGGGAGATTTATTGTATTATGGCAACGTGGTGTAGATTTCCTTTGACTTGGTCCAGTAGCCAGGGAGACAGATTTCAATTGCTTGATTTTTTATGCATAGAAGAACTACTTGGTACCATTTTTCCTCTGAAAGAGATGGTGTAACCAGAAGGATTTGGGCATTCATGGTCCACTCAGTAAGTTTAGCAGCAGGGCCACTGGGTTAGGGCAGTGGAGACCTGAGTCCTTGTCCTGGCTTTGTCGCCATCGGCTCACACACCTGGCACGTTGAAGACTGTGATAATACTTAGGAATAAATGAATGAGTTCTGTGTTTGTCTAGGTCCCTTTCATCTTCCTGGGGCTTCTTTCTCTCCACAACTTAATGAAAATGTTGGATTATTTCATTTCTCAGACCCCTTAATTCTAAAGCAGCATGATCTAAGCTAACAATGTTTTCCAGAGCTCATTCCTACCCTTCACAGTAAACCCCTTTGAGCAAGATGAAATTGATCATAAAACCAGTGCTTTTGAAAGTATTTTTAAAAACTTTACTTCTTAGTACATGGGCACTTCAAGTTTCCACATGCCTAATGTAGAACTCTCAGAAACTTTGTTACATTTCTATTTTGTACTCTTCTAGCTTAGGTTTTTCTTACGTATTCTCTTCACAACTAGATGTTGTCATGATGATCCACGCTCTGACTCAAGATGGAAAAGATTTCAGGGTGTCCCTGACTGGCTCACAGGGATGGGTGTTGAGGTCACTCCTACCAGCGACAGATCACAGGTGCCAGAGAAGCCGCAGTGGTGCCCTCGGGCCACCAGGGGGAGCCTCCCAGGGCAGCTCTGAGCACATCACCAATGTTTCCCAGTCCCATCCTGCTTCCTGCATCACCCTTGGCTTCAGGCCTCCGGAGGGGGAGGGGGCTTCTCCCTCCCTCGCTTCAGGTGCAGTGCTGTAAGCCACGCACCGCTCTGCGTTACCCCACTGGTGGTCCCTCACTTCCATGCTCTTGGTGTGACCCAGGATCCTGTTGTTCACCCAAAGGACCCAGAGCTCCAGGAGCGTGACGGGCTTGGCATGAACCCTCTCAGCCTGCTCTCCATCTGATCTAAGTGATCACCACTCTTGGCCTTTGCTCCGGCTCCTTCTCCTTGGACTTGATTTTCTTACTTGGCAGCTTTCCTGCTGGTGAGAAAGTGAGCCACCAAGATGTCCCTCACCATCCAATCTTCACCACCAGGCACTTTGATAATATACAGGACACACACATTTGTCTAAAGAATGATACCGTTCTGTGATTCTCAGATTAGACATTAGACAAATCAGAATACTCGACCAGTTATATTAGATAAAGCTGCGTCATTCTAAAATATGGATTTAAGATAGAAATTCTGTGCTATGTTTCAATGTAAGAAAATTCACTTTCTTAGCTTTTGTGTCAAAAGGACACATATTTACAGATTTTTCAGGAAGACAGTTTAACTTTCAGAAGTGGCTGGGCTCAGGATGTGCTTTGTTTTATGACATTTACAGGTGATATTTACATAACAAATTTGGTTTGTTTTCTGTGGAGTCTTTACAGCTCTGTGTCTTGTGAACACTTCACCCAGATGGACTCTGTTTAGAATCCAGTGTAACTGAAAAAGTCTAGCAGTCAGATAACCCAGACAGTCTCAACTTCATTCTGTTTTAAGCCCTTAAACATATTTAAGTCTGCTGCTTCTCTCCCTGAAGCAGCAAAAATAAGCAAGGGTGACCTTTCCCATCCCACGTAAGCAGAACCAACTCTTTTGAGCCTCCCTTGGAAGATTTATGGACATTCCCCCATTAATCCTAGGATCCGTATTTCCTGGATTTACCTGCTCCCGTCTGCCTTGGTTTTCCCTTTCAAATACATGAACCTAATAGTTAAGGGGAGACTCTAGATTAATTTTTGTTTCTCTGAAAGGATGTGACCTGTACCATGTACCAAGTCAGAGGTATAGTGACAACCAACATAGATGTTAGAAAAAATCAGGGGCTCATTCTCTGCATACTGGTGAGAGGGCCAACAGCTTCTGCCCCGTCGAGCTGTAGACAAAGGAAGTAGTGACAGGAGAGAAAGGAGAGAAAGAAGGTGACTCAGAATCTTTAATTCTATTTTGATCATGACCAACCACCTACAACTTCGAAACAATACTTCAACCTTTTTTCATTCCTGTTCTCACGTCCTAAGAAAAAGTTATAATATAGGAGCTACCAACTATTGAGTCATTGTGATACGTCAGGAACTACGTGTACTAGACATTTTTACTCTGATAGTTTAAGAAACATGCCTGTCAGTCAGCTAAGCAGTAGACGTGAGGTTTCTGATGGATCTGTGCGAGTCCAAAGCCCATGATCTGGGTTATGTGGCCTTTCCATATTTCTCTCCCCCAGTCCACGTGATGGGCCGGCCAGGGGTATGCGATCAGAGATATTAAAGGAAGAAAACCTTCCTAGTAGTGGGTGAATGACACAAGGGACATTTCATTAGTTTAAGGGGATGTGGAGGGAGGAGGAGACCAGAGTTTAGTTCAGCAGAGTTTATCCTTCACCCAATCCCCCACTCGCCCTCTCAAACCCCCTCCATTTTCCCCAACTACTCACTGAGCCTTGCTTTTGGAGGCTGGCCTTAGTTCTGAACACCCATTAAAGGACTGATATATTTTAGTATTTCTGAATACTGACCTATGGTAAAAGTTTTAATGATCCCAGTTAGAAGAGAAAAATAATGAATTTTATGTACAAGTATCAAACTGATGTAATATCCTATATTCTGAAAGATGTCTATCCTGCTTTTCTCAAAATCATTGCATAAAAATGTTTAAAAGTAAAAATAGTTTCTAGCTTTCATTTTATTTGTTTTTTAAGGCTACATGGAAACTCTCTCTGAAATCCCGAAGTTTGTAACCATAATTGTGACCAAAGTAAGGTTGCAGGTGAACGGTTCTGGGGGACTAATCTGGCAGGCACGTGCGGAAACTGAAGGACAGAAACACGCACTGAAGAGGCACACGAACGAATGCGTGACCCCGCGTGGCGGCGGGAGGACGAGGAGCGGGGGGTGCACCGTACGCTTGCGGGGAACACCGGTGGGACTGTGTGCGGCGGGAAAGGCGGCACAGGAAAGACTCCCTGAAGACGTGCAGCGGTGGCATGATTGGCTGAGCAGCTGAAACGCGCCGAGCCAACTGGTGAAGCTAACACTCCGGGAGACCCCCACACCGCCGCGAGCAAAGCAGCCCCCCGTGAAGGCCCACGGAGAGCCGGCGGAGTCCGGGCGCAGGGGGCTCGGCGGCGGGGCCCCGCGGCAGCCGCTGCACACGCGCTGCCGTCCGCTCCCAGCTGTGCAGGGGTCTTCAGCCTTCACAACGCTCTGAATGCAACCGCGAGGGCTCACTTTAAGAGTGTGAAAGCCACGGTTCAGAGAGGCCAACTCTTGTGACTAAAAGTGGTGTGCGAAGTTCTGCACACAGGCCAGAGCGCACCGGGGACACAGGATCTGCGTCAGAAGCCTTCCTTCGAGTCACACGCGGGTAGTTGGTCAGAGACACAGAAGAGGCAGGAGCGGTACCATGTGGTGGCCCTGTTGGCAAGACTGCTCAGCCCTTGGTAATGACACCAAAGCGGCAACCATGCCCTGGACCCTCAGCGTCGCCAGCGCTGTGCTGGGGCCTGGGCTCCGGAACGTACCTTAGGCGTCCTGCCCCAGAGGAGCCAGTGGGCAGGCGAGATAGATGGTAAAGTGGACTCACAGAAACTTAAGAAACCCTTGAACCGCGCCACCCCCACTTTGCTGGGAGGGGAGAAACGTTGTCGATGTTTCTGCTTCATCATCTGCCCTGTGAGATACCCAGATTTCTGTCACACACAGGCGTTTGAGGAAATTCACTGAGAAATAAAGTTGAACTTTACGATAAATAAATTATCAAAGCAGTTGCATAAAAATATTTCTGTAAATAACCTTTTAATTGAAAATGATAGGGGCGCCTGGGTGGCTTAGTCGGTTAAGCGTCCGACTTTCGCTTAGGTCACGATCTCTCGATTCCCTTTCCCTCTCTGCTTCTTGTGATGTCTGGCAGCAATATCTTCACCATGGCTCTGCCACCATTTTTTTCTGTTTCTGCTGTTCCAATGCCTAGATTGCTTCAACACCTCCTACTGGCTTTTCATCATTTCTATTTCTATATAACAAATTTCTTACATTAAATTTATTCTATTGGAAAGGGCTAAAGTGATTTCTCTTTTCCCAGTTGGATGCTGACTGATGAAGCATCTATCCCATCTAAATCATTTCTATGACCACATGTAAGGTGTGATTCTAGTGCCAAAATAGATTAACCTTAATTAGATGTCTTCTTTCTGAGAAACATACTCAACTATAGCCAAACCTTTACAAAATAAAGACCATCAATTATTCTAATTTTTCCTTTTTCAGACTATTGATGATAAATGGTTATGATATTGCATGCTGGATTTTTCAATCATTTTTCAATTATTAATATAATTAACCATGTAAGTGAATTCAAAGTGAATTCAAGCTAATAGAAGAAAGCTGATAAGTGAGGGGAGAGCTTTTAAGAGGAAAATGTGTCCGAGACTCCATGAGTATATTGAAGATATGGAATGCTACATAACTAGAGGAATTCACTCACTCATCCAGATGGTCGTCTCCTATCCTGAGATATGCTATGGATGCATGTGCACTGAGGATGTTCTAGAGTTGGAAAATAATTGTCCGACTAAAATATTCACATGAATTTTGAATTTTATGTTATGAAGTTTCTTTGTAACACTGGGATTCTGTCTGGTTCACCCAGCTGTGAGGAAGCAGGAAGTGGAAACAAGGCCAAAGAAAGGGGTGATGGGACGTACTAGAATACTCCTATACCCACAGCCTGGCTCTCACCTCCTCTGCTCTTAGGAGCCAGGGCTGCACAGCTGGCTTGTGAACTCGTAAAAATCCAGTCTTGAACCTCAGCTAGTTCCTCGGGGCTGGTCAGGAAACCTGTTGAGATTTCTAGGTAGAGCCCACTCTCAAATCCTTACCCTGTTCCCAAACTTCAAAACCCGTCTCCAGGCTTTTCAGGATCAACTTCCTCCTCATTCTCTGCAGCCTTCTCCTCCTGCTTTCTAGGGCAGGTCCCCACAGAATCAAAACCTTGATTTCTTTCCCCGCCTGAAAACTTGTCTGTGTGCCCTATTCTCCTCAGCTATAAAAATGGAGTAATAATTATATACATGTAATAATGCTTTGGAGGGAAGATCAAATAACAGTTAAATAGTGATGCAGGTGTGGCACATTGTGATCAGTAATTATCATCGTTGCTCATATTATGTTGTTGCCCAGACCTGATCCCAACACCTGTCCTCGGTCCTGTCCCAGACAGCCTCTGGGGGGCCTCACATCAATTTAGCTCATCTCTCCCCTGCATTTTCCTCTCTACTGGTTCTTTTCTCTCAGCATCTAGGACCAATTCTCTCACATCTGAAAAAGAAAAAACTACTCAAAACATTTTCCTCCACTTTGCTTTCTGTTCTGAAGGCACCCCTGT
This sequence comes from Hyaena hyaena, assembly GCF_003009895.1. NCBI lineage: Eukaryota > Metazoa > Chordata > Mammalia > Carnivora > Hyaenidae > Hyaena > Hyaena hyaena. The sequence goes on along the minus strand of NW_024081270.1, from coordinate 914,026 downwards.
GTTTTTCCTTTGCTTTACATCAAGCTCCCAGAAAGCCACTCAGAACCTTCCATGTCCACCTCCTTCCTTAATCTGAAACCACCACATTCTGGCCTCTACCCTGCAGAAACTGCTTCTCAAAAGCTGCTTTAATATGCCAGATACTAATCTAATGGATGCTTTTTGGTTCTCATGGTATCTGAACCCTTGGGAACACTGATACTCTCAAGAATTTCTTCCTTTTGGACACTCCCCCCTCCTTATTTCCTGACATCCTCCTCTCTCCGCCTGGGTTGATTTTATGCCCTCATAACCATACCTGCTCCTGCTTAGCCTGGCTTTTGACACACGTTTAGTGCTCAGGAAACATTTGTGCCACTATTATGACGCCCTTTTTAATGACAGCACATTGAGCAAAGATGAGTTTTCCTTGGGGATGAAGTGTATTTTAGTGTCTAAGGACTGTGATGACTGAGTTACAGAGATGCTCAAGACAAAAAGCCGCCTCCCTAGATCAGTGTAGAAACTAGGCCATTCTCTGAACTATCTTTCCTTAATAGGATAAAAAGCCAATTAGCCAGCCCCCAATTAGCAATATTTAAAAATATCCAGGTTTTATTTGCTATCTTTTGCAGAAGGAGGCACACGATGACAGAACAAACTCATTGACTGTGGATTCTGTTTACCATCTTGTTTTATTTTTACTAGGTCATGAAGGTACTGATTATAAAAAGACCCCGGCTGCTCTGCAAGCATGGGTCCTGGGGTGTAGGCAGGTGAAGTTTCAGTGTGCCCTGTGAGAGGGTACTGCAGGAACCGTAACCAGGAAACAGAGGGCCATTTCAGGTTTCCCAGTTGGCATGTGGGAAGAACAGTGGTAAGACACACCTGTTCAGGGTATCTTGAATCTCTGATTAGCATTCAGAGAATTTGTGACTGAGGCACAGTAAGTATTTCATTGAAAACGCTCCGTGCTGCTTTCCTCATCACAGTCTGAGTATCTGTCAGCACAGCAGAATCGGATGTGGTGACAAAGGCTCACTTCTGTGGCCTGACAAACCACCAGATCCGCCCTCCTTGACCCACTCTGTTCATGGAACTACGGATGGACCACCCACATCTGTTTCACTTGTTTATTGGTTATTATTAGTCAATTTGTTCACTCACTCATGTTGTCACACACACTCTGAATAGACTATAGACTATAGACTTGGTCCTGGTGAATCCCATTTCTGGAATTCCCAGTGGTGTCTACATGGCAGCAAAACCATTCCCTGACTCCTTTATGTCTGACCTTTCTACCCCTAATGACATCTTATCTAGGTCCTTACTGCCTGTCACCGAACCTACTCTCATCTTGTTCTGACTAATGTCACAGACTGGGTTCCCTGGAAAACACACTGAATGGGGTTTAACATGCAGGATGTTTGGATCAGTTCTGTGGAAGGGAGGAGAAGAAAGAAAGAGGGGAAAGAGAGAGAAGACTGGCTGCAGTTAGGGGCCAGGATGGCCCGAGGTCCCCCTCCCGCCATGGGATGAATGACCCGTAGAGCTGGCCCAGCTGGGACAGGACGTCTGGGCGTTTGCGGTTGTGTACAGAGCACCCTTGGGTGTGAGTTCCTCTGCAAGGGGCCCGACTGGGGCCAAGGCAGCTGTCTGCATGAGCCAATTGGTGGCAAATGTGGAGCACGGCCAGCAGCAGCCCCTACCTGGGGACTTCCCAGTGTGCACTGCAGCAAGCTTCCCTCCCTTTACCGTCTCCCCACTGGAATCCACCACAGACATGTGCCCAGAACCGTCTTCCGTCAGTCTGAGCTGGGCTTGGTCTCACCGTATCACATCGGAATCCACCACACACATGTGCCCAGAACCATCTCCCGTCAGCCTGGGCTTGGTCACACCATATCATTGCTCAAAAACCTTCCTAAGTTTTCATCTGTCTGACAAATTGAATAAAATTAAATTTGGCTAATTCTCTAGCATTTGCCCCTACAAACCACGTTTTTAACTTTTGTCCACACTACTTATTTATCAACCTTCAATTTAGCCAAACCACAATCCCTAGGCCAGTTCAGGCCCCCATTATGCCAGATGCGCAGGGTCTATGTGAGATTCGGTGGACAATCTAGAAAGGCATTTTAATGAAAGATCTGTGTTCATACACTATCCCCTATTCTTACCTTTGCTTCTGGTGTTTCCTCCCTGAAAGCCCTTTCCCCCAATTTCTAACTGTTAAAAATCCTACTGCACCTCAAGCCCCAGCTGATTATGCTACTTCTTCCACATAATTTCTCGTGTAGAGAATGTCAAGTGACTTTTATGAATCAGGACATTTAATATTAAATTTCACATGATTTAATTTATGGCAGTGTATCTTGCCCGCCCCCCCCCAAAAAAACTGCAGACAGACTTGCATGGGTGATGCTTCTGAGACATCTCAGGTAAGAAACTGGTTCTGGGTCTTGAACATCTAAGAGACAGAGGACAGAATGGTTGCTGGAGGGAACTCTTGAATAAGACCAAGGGACTTAAAACCATGAGACTGGAGTGGAGTGGGCCCACAAAAATTTAAATCCCTGACAAACTGCACACCTTGGGCAAGACATTCTACTGCCCTGATACAAGGGACAGAGACCTCTAGCCATTTAAATTTTAAATATTAAGCCAAAGAGTCCATGATTTCAGAAGATCTGGGACCTGCTTACAGCACTTATAGTTATGTTTAACATATAAAATGAATGGGATGGATCAGATGGTTTCCATGGGTCCTTCATGAACTACAACTGGGAAGCATAGGTAACACTTTTTGTTTGCATGGTCACTTTGCGGGTGTTCATGTTGGTGACATCTTTGAGGCCACAGACTTTGCCTTGATCATTTTTCTGTCACTGAAAGAGCAGTCTCTCTCACACAGCAGGTGTTCAAGAAATCGTCAGGAAATGTTATTGAAGTAATCCTGCATCACAAGTCAGTTCTCCATAAGGAAAATTCAGCCAGGTGTTCCCTTTCAGGTGATGGATTTAATTAGAGAAATAAAATATTTCCAGTGAATAAGCCTTTAAGATACTTTGTTATGTGGCCTTCTCATTTCCTCATCTTCTTCAGACCTATCAGCTGAAAGCGCCAAACATCACTGAGAACGATTCACTCAAATGTGGGAAAACCCGAGTCTGGGGGGAGGAGGAGCTGTCATTACTTTTTTTTGGGGGGGGGAGAAGGAAGGGTCCTAATTAAATGACATAACAAATTTAAAGCAGTAATTCCAACATATAGCAAACGTTTGTTAAATGCCAGTTGTTGTTTATGATTTCAATAATACTTGTTTCCGGAGGTTCACCTTAACCAACAGAGTTCAGGCCCCACTATCTGTGAAAGCTCAAACCCTACAACAGGTGAAAGCTGGTGCAGAGGGGGTTGCAAGGCATGCTGGAGTCTCACCTGCTCCCTCCTCTGTCAGCCCCGCAGCCTGGACACTAGCTGGCTCCAGTGCATGTAGCCGGAAATCAGTATTACCTTAGATGATGGAGAAAGTCCCTCTGGTTTGGGTTCCATGGTTCTGTGATTTCAATCTCCAGGCCAGGGAAACCCCAATGTAATAAAACACCTGGTGGAGTCCACGACACTGCCAGGCTGCTACTGAGCTCCATACACACATCCTATAGAGATGTGACAGAGATGAATTATTCTAAAACTGAGAAAACAATCATATCCTCTGAGATGGTCACAGTATTCAAGACTTGTGTCTTGTTCTGTTTTATGTTAAGCAGTATATCAGTCAGGGTCTTGGGAGACACCACACCCAAAGAGGAAAGCAAAAGGAATTTTATGAAGAGACGACTTGAGAGGCTCTGGGCAGATTCTAGGAATCCACAAGAGCGGTGACGAATCTGGGACTTTAAATGGCGAGAAGCATCTACCCTCATCTGGTTTGAAGGGGCCAGGGGACGTGGCTTTTAATGGAGCTCATGTATACATGTGGGTGAGAAGTCACCCGAAAATAACGATGGCCTTAGTGGAATGCAGCTACTGCAAACCCCCACAAAAATAAATACTCCCATCTCTCTCTCCCTCTCCCTTCCCACTACCAATATCTGGCTGGTAAGAGTCACCTGCAAAATCCATTCAGAAGCTAGAGAGTGAACAAGTGTGAGTGAAATATGCAAAGATGTCAGTGGACTTGGAGAAGCAAACAGAAACATCCCAAACAGGTGATCCTATATATACATGACCGATCAAGGCAGTAGAACGTATTAAGGACAGCAAGCCAGATGGATCCAGGAAGGCTGAGTGAAAAGTCTGCAGTAGTAAATGCAATAGGAAGTCATTACCTTGAATTGTAAAGTATGGCTGAGGGGATCATAAGAAAAAAAGAGAGAGGAGAGGGGGCAAGATGGCGGAGAAGTAAGGAGCTCCGTACTTGCACTCGCGCCCATAAGTCACACAGAAAAGATCTGAAGCCACTGGAAACCTTACAAAACCTGAGAGATTGGGAGAAAAGGACGCAGAATCCACTGAGAGAGCCTTCTAACGTGAGTGCGAACCAGGGAAGATAAACTCGGGCCGGGATCGGAGACTCCAGGGTGGGAGGCGATCCCCCTCTACCCTCTACGGGGAGTGAGAGAGGAAAAGGAGAGAGTCCGAAACAGAAAAACCTCCGCTCGGGGGGGAAACCTCCGCTCGGTGCATAGAAAGACCGTACTTGCCAAATACCTGCATGCCAGGTCCCCTCGCGCCAACTGGTCCGGGGGGGCTGAGCGCACAGACTGCATCTTTGTGCTGCTCCTGGAGGCTGGACTTCAGAGCGGCGGCGCGCCTGCCGCCATTGTAGCTCCCGGGCGGCTTGGGCCCCTGGAAGGGCCGCGGGGACACTGGGGCGTCCGCGCTCCTGGCTGCCTGGGGCTCTGGAGGGAAGGCAAAGAGCTGAAAACTGGGAGGTTTGCCTGTGAGTTCGTGTTTTGGGTGACGAGCCATAGAGGGACCTGGATTTCCTCACTCCAGCGGGCTCGGCGCCCCCGGCAGGCAAGCCCCGCGCATGCGCGCCAGCCCGACCCCGAGAAGGAAGCAGCGATTCTGACTCCGCCCCCAGAGCTCGGCAGGGGGCCTGGAATTGCCCGAGGGGGTTGCCTGGGAAGCTGTGTCTAAGGCAATTTCAGCGGGGCGCGTGGACTGGGATTTGGAGACTGGGACTGGCCTGGGCTGAAGAGTGCAACCAACTTTGGCTGCGCCCCCGGTACGGGGGGTTTATACGCCCAAAAAGCGAGGTGCAGCGCTTGGTTCAAGAAGGGACTGGAGCACCGTCACTCTCCTCCCCACAACCGCCGAGGCAGAGCTCCCGCTGAGGCACTGGATCACGCCACGCCCATCCCTGCCTGAGAGCTGCCCGCCTCCCTTTTTTTTTTTTTTCTTTTTTTCCTTC
>NW_024081270.1:897858-903329 GCF_003009895.1 Hyaena hyaena | reverse complement strand
TGGGCATGGAGGAGGACACTTGTGGGGATGAGCACTGGGTGTTATGTGGAAACTAATTTGACAATAAACTATTTGTAAAAAAAAAAAAAAAGAGAGAGAGAGAAATGAGAGAGAAAAAAGTTGGAGCATGAGAAGAAGACAGGGAATGAAATGGGAAAGGGTTTTAACATAGTGGGTCATAATACATGCTGAGTTGGGTCAGTTAAAAGGCCCCTCCATCTGTGGATGCCATCACGGAAAGTAGAATCAAATGACAATTTGAGTAGGTGTTCTCATGTTTATTATGCCATCTTTACTCTCCGTGAGAAGTGTGCCGAGTCTTAAAATATGTTACAACCCTGGGAACTAAGAAGTAGGGACTAATATGAAATATATAATGAGAAGGAAAATGACAGAATTTGAAAACCAAAAATAGAACATGAAACATACAAAGCATGGTTTATAAATATGTTCAATTTTTGCTGCTATCCAAGATAAGCATTTGTGTGGCATAATTTAGGATGTTAAGCTGTTTATCTCATGGAGCCAGAAGGGAAGGCCATCTTGCTGTTATTATAGGTTTGTAAGTTCTGCTTACAGTATGATATAGTTTGTTTGCAATAGGCAGACATTAGGGCAATTTCTGTTGTTTGTCGAATAGAAATTATAGCTTTTTTTTCCTTTGATTAAGAAGAGTTCAAACTTTTGGCTTGAAATTCTGAATAGCAATTGATGTTGTTTCATTAGCACTTATAATTACTGTTTTAAAACATGCAGCATTATTAAGTGTTTGAAATCAACTGAGATTAGTGTGATTCTAAAGGAAAAATGTATTGCAAGCTTTGTCAAACATTTTCTTGTATGTATTAAATAATTTTCTTATTCTGTCATTCAATACATATTTTTTTCTTTGGTCTAATTGTTAATTATTTATAAATACACACAATAAAATGTACAAATCTAATTACATAGCTCAGTGAATTTTTATGTGTACATTCATGTAACTACCACCTCAATTTGAAAAATTGTATAGAACATTTTCATCCTAATCAAAAATCATAACAAATCAATTTGTTTGTCCTTGACCTTCATCTAAAGGGAATCACATCTTATGTACCCTTTTGGCTTCTTCCCCTAATTATAATGTTTTGAGATTCTTCCATACTTTTGCATATACCAGTTGTTTGTAGTATACTCACACCATTATCCATTCTCCTGTTGATGAATATTAATCTGAAGCAAGAGAGGACATCAGTCACTGACACTGCAGGACAATTGTCCTGAGGCCCTAGAAAGCAGTAAATGCAGCCACCTCTGGTAGACGGTGTGTCTGACGTGCCACAGAGCCTGCAGGCTGAGTGCATGATCACACTAGTTCTGGCTCTGAAGAGTTTCACAGAGTAAAGGATGCCTACTAACACCCTTAGCTTTTCCCGGTGTTATAGAGAAGGTAGAATCTTGGTGAGAACACAGATGATAAGAGCCCATGCATAAGCCTACAACACAACTCAAGCCCTAACATGTCCTGTGTCCAGCATGAGTGGAAGTAGCTGCAAATCAGTGTGTCAGCTTGGTTCCGCTGGTCTAATCTCAAGGCTGGATGGAGAGATCCACTCGGCAGATTGGATTCAGAGGTGGCCTCCTGGGATAAGGGTTCTTACAGGTGTGAGGTAGCATGAGGGCTCCCGAATCTCTCTATAGGTGCAAGTTTCAGAGCTTCTGGAGGCAATAGATGGAACCTACATGTGTTGGGTGGTTCATGGAGAGAAAAGGGGGTTGGAGACCATGTACATCTCAATCTGGGCTTGATATAACCTTGTCAGCATGGCACTACTTGCCCAGGCTTGTCCCAGGCACTTTGGGGAGATTTAGAAAATTTCCCAGGCAAATACTTTTAGTGGGGTCTCTTGAGACAAAAGTCTAAGGAAAAGGGTCACCCCATTTGCCTAGGTCTAAAGCTGGCACTGGAGATAAAACTAACATCACTTAAGATGGAATATGGGAGTTGAGAAAAACTCCTGGTTTTTTGGCTTGAGTGATTGGATGAATGATGTCATTCACTGAGATGGGAAGCCTCCAGGAGAACCATATTTTAGGGAAGGAGTGATTAAGAGTTTCATGGAAGTAAGGGAAATAGGAGAGGTTGGTAAAAGGGTCTACACTTCTGGCCATAAGTTGAAGATCTAAGGTAAAACATGGTGACTATAGTTGATAACACTATCATGTAGTTTCATGTAGTTGAAACCTGTGAAAAGAGTAGAACTTAAATGGTCTCACACACACACACACACACACACACACACAAAAGATATATCAGGTGATGAATGTGATGGGTGTATCAACTAACTAGATAAGGGGAATCCTTTCACACTATATATGTATATTAAATCACCATGAGGTACACTTTAAATATCTGACAATATATATCAATTATATCTCAGTAGAGCTGAATTTTTAAAAATGAGTTTTATGTTTATCATTTAAATTTGAGATGCCTACTAGATACAGAAACAGGGATATAGAGTAGGCTATTGGGCACACAAGTCTAATATTTAATAGAGCTGTCCTATGTAGGAATTTAATTTGGAAATCATTAGAATATCATATTTAAATTAATGGAGTTTAATAAGACTGATTCTGGAAAAGATATAATTAAAGAAGGAAAGAAGGCTCATGACTCAGCTTCATGACTGAAGCATTACAATATTAAATGTTAAAGTCAAAGAGCAGAAATACTGTAAGGAAACAGTATCTTTGAACAACACTTTAGGCCACATGGACATAACAGATATGTATAGAACACTTCATCCTAAAGCAGCAGAATACACATTCTCTTCCACAGCATATGGAATACTCTCCAGAATACATCATGTTGGGCCACAAAAGAATTCTCGTTACATTCAAGAGGATAGAAATCATATGATGCATCTTTTCTGACCACAACAGTTTAAAACTAGAAATAAATCACAAGAAAAAATTTGAAAAGATACATACATGGATATTAAACAACATGATACTAAACAACCAATGAGTCAATGAAGAAAACAAAACTCCATGGAGACAAGTGAAAATGAAAACACACTGGTTCAAAATCTCTGGGACACAGCAAAAGCAGTTCTAATAGGGAAATATACATTAATACATGCCTACCTCAAGAAACAAGAAACAATTTAAATAAACAGCCTATGCTTACACTTAAAGGAATTAGAAAAAGAAGAACAAAGCCTAAGGTGAATAGAAGGAAGAAAATAATAAAGATGAGAAAAGAAATAAATGACAAAAAGACTTTAAAAAATGGAAAATAATCAAAGAAACAAAGAACTGGTTCTTTGTAAAGATAAATAAAATTGATAAACTCTTATCAAGAGTCATCAAGAAAAAAGAGAAAGGATCCAAATAAGTAATATCAGGAATGAAAGAGAAGTAGCAACCAATACCATAAAATACAAAGGATTATGAGAATTCTATGAAAAATTATATGCCAACAAACTGGACATTCTAGACAAAATGGATAAACTTCTAAAAAACCTACAATCTTTGAAAACTGATTTAGGAAGAAACAGAAAATCTAAACAGAGCAATTATTAGTAACAGGACTGAATCAGTTATCAACAACTTCCCAACAAACAAAAAGTCCAGGAACAGATGGGTCACAGGTAAATTCTATCAGACATTTAAGTAACAATTAATATCTATTCTCCTCAAAGTGTTCCAAAAAATAGAAGTGGAAGGAAAGCTTCCAAATATCTTCTACAAGGTCAGTATTACCCTTATATTGAAACCAGACAGACACCACAAAAAGGAAAACTACAGGCCAATATCCCTGATAAACATAGATGCAAAAATCCTCAACAAAATCTTAGCAAACTGCATGCAGCAATACATTAAAAGGATCATTTACCACAATCGGTTGGACTTACTCCAGTGATGTAAGGATGGTTCAATATTCACTAATCAGTCAATGTGATACACCATATCAACAAGACAAAGGACGAAAATTGTATGATCATCTCAATAGATGCAGAAAAAGCATTTAACAAAATTTAACAATCGTTTATGATAAAAACTCTCAACCAAGTGGATTTAGAGGGAATATACCTCAACATCCTGAAGACTATATATGAAAACCCCATAGCTAACATCACACTCAATACTGAAAACCTGAGAGTTTTTCTTCTAAGATCAGGAACAGTACAAGATTGTCAACTCTCACCATTTTTATATTACATAGTACTGGAAGTCCTACCCAACACTATCAGACAATAAAAAGAAATAAGAGGTATCCATACTGGTAAGGAAGAAGTTAAATTGTCACTATTTGCAGGTAACATGATACTATATATAGAAAACCCTAATGACTCCACCAAAAACCGATTAAAAGTAGTAAATGAATTCAGTAAAATTGTAGTATACAAAATTAATACCCAGAGATTGGTATAGGAATAGAGTTCCTATAAACTTATAACAAAGTAGCAGAAAATTAAGGAAACAATTCCATTTACTATTGCACAAATTAGAATAAAATACCTAGGAAGAAACTTAACCAAGGAGATGAAAGACCTATACTCTGAAAACAACACTGATGAAAGAAATTAAATACAAACAAATGGATATTCCATGCTCATGGATTGGAAGAATTAACATTATTGAAATGTCCATACTATCCAAAGAGTTATACCGACTCAATGCAATCCCCATTAAAATACCACACTGAAGGGGCGCCTGGGTGGCTTAGTCGGTTAAGTGTCCGACTTTCGCTTAGGTCATGATCTCGCGGTTCGTGGGTTCGAGCCCCGCGTCGGGCTCTGTGCTGACAGCCAGCTCAGAGCCTGGAGCCTATTTCAGAGTCTGTGTCTCCCTCTCTCTCTGACCCTCCCCTGCTCACGCTCTCTCTCTCTCTTCTAGAAACAGATAAAAATATAAAAAAATACCACACTGAAACCAATGTAATATTGTGTGTCAACTGTAATCAAATTTAAAAAATTAAAAAATAATAAATGTTAAAGCCAAAGAGAGGAGTCCAGCAAGTAATTCTTAAAAGGATCCATTCCTGAAGCTGTTGGAACCCAGGGCTCAGCCTTGTGTTCTCCCACTGACTGGCCCAGCATGATAACTGACACCATGACTACTGCTCTGCACACACTTCTTTTTTTTTTTCTTACAAATAGTTTATTGTCAAGTTGGTTTCCATATAACACCCAGTGCTCATCCCCACAAGTGCCCTCCTCCATGCCCATCTCCCCCCCGCCCATCCATCAGTCTTCAGTTTGTTTCTCAGCATTCAAGAGTCTCTCATGGTTTGCTTCTCTCCCTTTCCCCCACCATTTCCCCCCTTCTTCTCCCCCATGGTCCTCCGTTAAGTTCCTCCTAAATGTGCAAACATATGATATTTGTCCTTCTCTGCCTGACTTATTTCGCTCAGCATAACACCCTCAAGGTCCATCCATGTTGCTACACATGGCCAGATTTCATTGTTTCTCATTGCCATGGAG
>NW_024081270.1:836091-897567 GCF_003009895.1 Hyaena hyaena | reverse complement strand
GGTATCTCAGTGTGGTTTTGATTTGTATTTCCCTGATGAGGAGGGATGCTGAGCATCGTTTCATGTGTCTGTTGGCCATCTGGATGTCCTCTTTGGAGAAGTGTCTGTTCATATCTTCTGCCCATTTCTTCACTGGGTTGTTTGTTTTTCGGGGGTGGAGTTTGGTGAGTTCCTTATAGATTTTGGATATTAACCCTTTATCTGATATGTCATTTGCAACTATCTTTTCCCATTCCGTTGGTTGCCTATTAGTTTTGTGGGTTGTTTCCTTTGCTGTCTGCACACACTTCTAATGACACATTTGCCCATTCATGTCCCCAGGCTTGGGTGTTCTTGACCAACTTAGAAAGAAACCTAGTTTGTGATGACCTTTAGGGCTCGATTCCTGATTGTTAGTGCTTCCCTACATCCCCTTATTTGCTCCAAATTTTATGAGCTTACTATAAGCTACCAACAGTCTTGGTGTTCATGAAATCTAACCCTTGCTAAAATATTACCAGATAGTGACTATAAAACTAACAGTAATGAGCATTTCTTTTAGTGGTTTTATTTGGGGCCTGAGGTGGTGATGCTGAGACATTATGTGTTAAGCTGACACTAGCTTAGAAAGTTGATCTCTTTGAGAAAAAATTATTAATTAGGGGCACCTGGGTGGCTCAGTCGATTCAACGTCAGACTCTGGCTTAGGTCATGATCTCAGTGGTTTGCAAGTTCAAGCCCCACGTTGGGCTCTGTGAAGAGAGCGCAGAGCCTGGAGCCTGCTTCAGATTCTGTCTCCCTCTCTCTCTGCCCCTGCCCTGCTACTGCTCTCTTCTCTCTCTCTCTCTCAAAAATAAAATTAAAACATTAAAAAAAGAAAAAATTATAATTAGCCTTTTCTTTACTAATATTTAATATTAGGATAAGGTAAGTGAGCTATGTGTGTATTCAAAATATCCTACACAAAGCTGTTTATATTCTGAAAAGTGTTTTTACAGTTGCTATTTATAAACATATATTCATGGCAATTTTTAAAAATAATTTCTGTTATATTCCAGAACTTTTGAAGATCTATTTTGGTATAATTATTTAGATTATAAATATTTTTTGCTCTAATTTGATTATACCCATGATTTCAATGTGTTTCTAGACTTATCATAACATTGGAACTGTAATGACTCAGTGGACTTCTAGGATTCATGTCAGAGGTAGCACTTGATCACTACCAACATCTTACAACACATTGTTCCCCTCTCCTCCCAGTACTCAGGGCCATCTGCCACCCAAAGAGTAAGGGCTGTTACTGAGTTAAATGATGATTATGGTGGGCAGCCTCTGAAATGGCCTCCAAGATCCCTCCCTCCTGTATTCACGCTGTGTGTGACGCTCTCCCCTGGAGTTTGGGCGGGACCTAGTGACTTGCATCTAAGGAACAGAATATAACAAAAGTGACGGTGTATCAGTTCCAGACTCAGCACCTGTGACGTTCACCTCAGAAACTCTTTTGTGAACACTCACTTGTTCTTTCTTGGATTGCTCGCCCTGAGGGAAGCCAGCTGCCATTTATGGGAACACTCAGGCAGCCCAAGGAGAGTCCATGTGGCGAGGTACTGGACAATGTCCAGTGAGGACGTGGCCTGCCAACAGGCACAGAAGTGATTTGGAGGTGAACCCTTCAGCTCTGGTCAAGTTTTGAAATGACTATTATCCTAGGCTACTGTTTAGCTATAACTGCATGAGAGAACTCAGGACGGAGACACCTGGCCAGGTCACACAGGATTCCTGATCAGGTAATAAACATTCACTGCTTTAGGCCATGTGAGTTTGGGGACATGTTGTTACACATCTGCAGATAACTAATGTAATGAGTAAACATAGTCATCCTAAAGGACTGTTGACTTCCTCTCTAAAGCCTTCCATAACACTTAATTTCTTAAGGGCTTACAAGGGCATAATGCTTAGTCAGGAGTAGAAGTCTAATGGCCTGCTGGTGGTCCCTAAGTCCAGCCAACCCTGCATGTATCCACTGTATAGAATGCCTGCAGTTAATTCTTTTTGCATTGAAAACCTCAGAGCAAGGGAAGGTACAGGTAATACAAATCATGGATTAAGAAATTACCTTATTCATTCATTTATTTGTTTGTTTGTTTGTTTATTATTTGAGAGAGAGAGAGAGCATGAGCAGGAGAGGGGCAGAGGCAGAGAGAGAGAGAGAGAGAGAGAGAATCCCAAGCAGGCTCTGTGCTGTCAATGAAGATCCCACTGTGGGGCTCAAACTCACAAACCATGAGATCATGACCTGAGCCAAAGTCGGATGCTTAACCAACTGAGCCAGCCAGGTGCCCCTGAAGTCATTAGATCTTTAAAATGGTAATTTGTCAGGGCTCCTGCATGGCTCAGTCGGTTAGGCGTGGGACTCTTGATTTTGTCTCAGCTCATGATCTCACAGTTGATGAGATCAAGCTCCATGTTGGGCTCCACGTACTGACCGCACAGGGGATTCTCTCTCTATTTGCCCCTGCCTCCCTCTAAATAAATATTTTAAAAAATATTGTTAAAGATCTAATGACTTCAAAAGACCATGAACAATATAAATACTCCCATGTCACCACTCTCTACCTGCAATTGCAGTTGGCTAACTTCACTCATGAAGTGATAACGACCCTTGAGGGTGCTGGTTTCTTTTTCTTATGATGAAGTATACATCTTGATATCTTGATGTTTATATCTTGCTATATTTTCTTTAATTTTCTTAAAATGTTTATATATTTTTGAAAGAGAGACAGTGTGAGAAGGGGAGGGGCAGAGAGAGAGGGAGATACAGAATCCGAAGCAGGCTCCAGGCTCCACTCTGTCACCACAGAGCAGGACACAGGGCTCGAACCCATGAACCGTGAGATCGTGACCTGAGCCCAAGTCAGACCCTTAACCCACTGAACCACCAGCCACCCCTATAACTTGCTATCTTAACATCATTGATGCAATCTGCATCCTGGGGCACTAGGCCATTAGTCAGGTTTCAGTTATATTGCCCAGTGGGCCTTTATTTTTGTAGATATGAGTCTCAATGATCAGTTAACTGTCAATGTCACCTTAAGAGCTTTTTAAAGCCCTAACCTGGTTTTTGGCCTGGAACGACTGAGGAGGTCTAGCATTGGTTCAAGTGATACAGTATCAACGTCCTCATGCAATTGGTGTTTCTGATGTTGCTCCTCTGTTCAGGTAGATGCTTTTCTTTTCAATTTGCACATAAAAAAAAAAAAATCTTGCTACCCTTAGCCCTAGTCTATGTACCGCTAACTGCTTCATTCCACACATTCCCCCACACTTGACCTGCCCTGTCTCACTGGATTTAGACTTTGGTCCTATCCTCTTAGCTGGGATGTGCCAAATTTTCAATGTGATATCCCCTCCAGGTGGCCAGGATTTACATGCATTCATCTCTTTGATTCATTGGTCACCAGCCTATCCAGAGAGTCCATGGGTCATCCCACGGAACCAGCCTAGATCAGCTGCCGGTGTGTTACTATGGAAACCATGCTATTCTGGCCTGGCTGGACTGCCCCTCCTCACCTCACTGCATCTGTTATCAAGAAGCAGCCAGCTCTGTTGGATTGTCTATTACCTTAGGGTCAGGTCTGACGACCAAATCAGCTCTCTTCTTCTACTTGTTGACAGCATCTCACAAATTCTCTATTCCAAATACTATGTTCTCAAGATAGTTAAGACTTCCATCTGTGCTCAAATCCAAACTCTATCCAGGCTATACTCCTTTAGCCCTTCCTCCTGCCTTCCCGTTCCTTTCTCTTTCCTTCCTTCCTCGGTCTAAGGATTCACCCTTCACATTTGCTGTATCTCTCTGGGTTTCCCCTTCCCCCATGACTTGAAGTGTTCCCTCATTTCCTTGCTCTCTCTTCAAACAAGGTCTCATTTGCATTAATAATCTATTGCATCTCAACATAGGAAAATAAATGTAGGAGTATCTCTCTCTCTCTCTCTCTCTCACACACACACACACACACACACACATCACACACACATCCCACTGGTATGTGACATGGATTCCAAAACTTTCACAAGGTGTTTATAATAGTCATCCCCCTTTTCTACTAGAGGACAGGTTGATTTTGGCCAAACTTTATTTTAGCATCTATTCCTAGATTCCTTAGGTCATGAAGAATCAGCATATTGGAGGAATGAAGGGGCCAGTTTGGATAAAGTATGAAGAGTGACTGTACTTACGAATAAGATGAGGTTGAAAAGATGAACAGGGGCCACTTTAAGCAGATGCTAAAAATCACCTTAGAAGTTCAGATTATATTTATCATGCAAAGGAAGACACTAGAGGCTTTAAGCTGGGGAATAATAGGCTCATGCTAGATGCCATATGAAAAGTAGACATGGAGAGCCAGTGGGAAGTCAGGAAGAGTAGCAGGAATAGAGGCTAACACAGTACTTACACCAAGTGGTGTCAGTGCGGATGAGCAGAAGCAAGTAAGCGGAGAGGTACCGTGGTGGTAGGAAGTCTAGTACTTTCCGATAGAGTGGACAGGGAGAGTAGTAAGAAGGAGGAATCAAGCAGGATATCAGAGCCAATGCTCCAGAACACTTGGGTAGATTATAATGACATCTATTGTGAAGGAAGAGACTAGGGGAGAAATAGATGGGGGTGGTTTAGGGATATTTATTTGTGGTTTAGGAGTACAGCTTTGAACACACTAGGTGTGAGATGCCCAAAGAGTAGACTAACAGGCAGCTGCCTACAGAAGTCTGGAATGCAGAGGCAAGTTTGGTCAAGAATGGAGAACCGTGAGCCACGTGGAGCGACAAGAGAGGAGGGGTCTCTGAGGAGAAGAGGAGCAAGTACCCAGCAGATGCAGGGAACAGCTGGCATATAGAGTCATAAACACCAGGAGAGGACACTGCTGAATTTTGTCAAGTGCGTTTTTTGCATCTATTGACAAGATTGTATACTTATCCTTTATTCTGTTTAATGTGGTTAATAACATTGAGTTTTTATTGTTAAGCCAACATTGCATTCTTAAGGAATAACGAGACTTAGCCATGTGTTGCCTTTTTTTTTTTTTAAAATAATAATGGGCTGGTTTGCTAATACCTTGTGAAGGCTTTTCACATTATATTCACTGCTCACGATAGATATTGTTCTATAATTTTCTCTTGTCATGTGTCTAGAAGGTTTTGTTTTTCTAATTAGGGTTGTACTGGCCTCATAAAACCAGTTTGGCATTGTGACTCCTTCCTATAGTTTGAAATAGTTTGTATAAAATTACTATTCTTCCTTACATGTTTGTCACAATTGAAACAACTAGGTCTATAGTTCTTCTCTTTGTTAAGAATTCTGGTCAAAAAAATTTAGTGTCAGAAAGATAAAAGGTTATTCATATTTCAATTTCATCTTGTGTCTATTTTGAAAAATTTTTTTCAAGAAATTTTTCTAATTCAGTAAGTTGTCCAACTCATTTTCAAATTTATAGTTATTTATGCTAGTCTCTTTTTTACCTTGTTAGGTCTGTAAAGGTGGTAGTTAAATTGTTAATACCAGGAATTAAAAAGGAGATATGTGTTTCATTTTGTTTTTTATTTCTTTCTGGATTTACCTGACCAGATATTTAAACATATATTTTATTAATCTCTTTAAAAATGGACTTTTGGTTTTGTTAATTTTATGTTTTGTGTGTGTGTTTTCTATTGATTTGGCTTTCATTTGTACATCTTTTTGAAGCTTTTAAGTTGGAAGGTTAAAAAACAGGTTTAAAATTAATGATATACAATATAAGCATTTGCTGTCACATGTCACAAACTTTACTCAGCACTATTTTTGCTGCATCCAACAGCTTTTATATATTGTTCTCATTTATCTTTAAATTTTGAATACTTTTGGGGCTTCTGGGTGGCCCGGTCAGTTAGGCATCCAACTCTTGATGTCAGCACAGGTCTTGATCTCAATGTCGTGAGTTCAAGCCCTGCTTTGCGTTCCACACTGGGCATGGAGCCTACTTTTTAAAAAAAGATTTTAAATCTTTTAAATTCTCCTTTGTTTTTCCTTTTATGCACAGGGTATTTATTTTTTTAACTTTTTCAGTTTATTTTTTGAGATACAGAGAGAGAGGGAGAGTGAGTACAGAGGAGGGGTAGAAAGAAACGGAGAGAGAGAATTCCAAGCAGGCTCCACACTGTTAGAGCTAGAGCTCAACATGGGCCTCGAATGGAGGAACTGTGAGATCATGACCTGAGCCAGAATCAAGAGTTAGATGTGTAACCAACTGAGCCACCCAGGCACCCCTATCCACAGAGTATTTAAAAGTGGGCTGCTTAATTTCTCCTTTTTTGGGCTTTTCTAGATAATTATTTTTTTTAATATTTATTTTTGAGAGAGATAAAGAGAGTGCAAGTAGGGGAGGGGCAGAGAGGGGGGCTGAGGGGAAAGAAGATCCAAATTGGGCTCTACACTGACAACAGCAAGCCAGATGCAGAATTTGAACTCACAAACCATGAGATCATGACCTGAGCTGAAGCTGGACTCTCAACCGAGTCACCCCATGCCTCTAGGTAATTAGTAATGATTTTTAATTTAATGTGATTTTTGCCAGAGAACACCCTCTGCAAGAATCAGTCTTTTTTAACTAATTAAGGATTTTTTTATGGCTCAGCATATAATCTTCAATGATGTGTGTATTATGTGTGCTTGAAAGGGGTGTGTATGTATCCTTTTGTTCTGTTTGTTGGTCTATGCACATCAGTTGATCACATGGCTGATTATGCTGTTAAACACATTCTAGATTCCTGCTGTTTTGTTGTCCAGTTCTCCTGCTAATTAAAGAGACAAGGATGGTAAAATCCCACACTATGATCTTGGATTTGTCTGCATCTTGATTTGGTTCTGTCCATTTTGAACCTGTTTATATGTACATATATATATACATGGTTATGTCTCCCTGATGGGTTCTGTACACATAAATATACATGGTTATGTCTCCCTGATGGGTTCTGTACACATAAATATACATGGTTATGTCTCTCTGATGGGTTATGTATATATATACCTAGTTATGTCTCCCTGATGGGTTATGTACATATATATACATGGTTATGTCTCTCTGATGGGTTATGTATATATATACCTAGTTATATCTCCCTGGTAGGTTATGTACATATATATACATGACTATATCTCTCTGATGGGTTATGTAATATATATACATGGTTATGTCTCTCTGATGGGTTATGTATATACATACCTAGTTATATCTCCCTGGTAGGTTATGTACATATATATACATGACTATATCTCTCTGATGGGTTATGTAATATATATACATGGTTATGTCTCTCTGATGGGTTATGTACATATATATACATGATTATGTCTCTCTGATGGGTTATGTATATATATATACACGGTTATGTCTCTCTGATGGGTTATGTACACACATATATACATGACTATGTCTCCCTGATGGGTTATGTACATATATACACATGGTTATGTCTCCTTGATATGTTATGTACAGGTATATACATGGTTATGTCTCCCTGTTGGGTTTTCCCTTCTATCATTATGAAATGCACTGTGTTACTATTCTTGCCTTCAAGTCTGTTTTGTTGGTATTTAGATAGCCACACCAGCTTTCATACACTTACTTTGTGAATGCTATATTTTTTCCACCCTTTTACCTCCTACATACATGTGTCTTTATAATGATAGTGTATTTCTTGTACACTACAAGTCACCCATATTACTTTTTTTTTTTTAAATAAAAAGCCATTTGATAATCTCTGCCTTCTAATTGGAGTACCTACTTCATTTACATACAATTATTTATATGGCTCTGATCAAGTCTGTCATTTTACATTTTGATTTCTATTTGTCATTTTGAGTTCTCCCCTGTAGCCTTTATTTAATATTAATTTAGCAACTGTATTATTGCATTTTAATTCCTACTATTTAGGTATACCTCTCCTTTTTAAATTGCAGCTCTAGGAATTATACCATGCACTTTAACTTGTCACATTCTACATAGAATTAAAATTCTATTGCTTTTTATAAAATGTAAGAATATTGCAACATTACAATTCATTTACTCCTTATGTGTTACTGTTTTCGTATGTTTTGTATCTGCATAGGTTACAAATTTTGTTTTGTTTCATTCTATTTTACTTGATTCTATGTATTTTACAAAACTCAGAAGAAAAATTAGCTTCTATTATACTTACCTGCCTATTTAAAGTCTTGAGGCCCACCTGGGTGGCTCAGTCGGTTAAGCGTCCACTTCGGCTCAAGTCAAATCTCACAGTTTGTGGGTTCTAACCCCGCATCAGGCTCTGTGCTGACAAGCTCAAAGCCTGAAGCCTGTTTCGGATTCTGTGTCTCCCTTTCTTTCTGCCCCTCCCCCACTCATGCTCTGTCTCTCTCTGTCTCAAAAATAAATAAACTATAAAAATAAATAAAGTCCCGAGTGCTCTTCATTCCCAACCACAGATCAGATTTTTCATGTTGGGTAATTTCTTCTGCCTAAAGACGTCTCTTCGGTGTTTCTTGTAGCATCAGCACTGCTGCTAAAGAATTTTCTCAGCTTTTACTTATCTGAGAAAATTCTTATTTTTACTTATCTTTATGTATTATAGAAGGATATTTTATTGAAGGAATTCAGAATTGACCTTTTTTTCTTTCACTACTTTAAAGATGTTGTTACCTGAGTTCTGGTCTCTGCTAGTTCTGCTGGGAGGTCAGCATATGATAGTCACCCTCTAAGATGAATCATTTTTCCTTTTCTGCTTTCAAGATTTTCTAACACTGATTTTCAGCATTTTGACTATCGTGTACCTAAGGACAACGCTCTCCATATTTACTTTTTTCAGAGCTGCTGAACTTTTGTTTTCCCAAGTTGGGAATTTTCCAGCCATTATTTTTTAAAAATTTTTTTTGCCCCATTTTTCTCTTCCTTGTCTCTTTCTGAAACTACAATTATATACATGCTCTATTTTTGTGACAGGATTCCACAGAGCCCTACGGTGCTCAGCCCTTACTTCTTCATTTTTTGTTCTTTCCCCTGTTCAGAGAAATATAGTCATCATCCAATTTTAATCTCAGACTCGCTCTTTTGTCATGCAATCAATATGTTTAATATGCTATTAAGTCCATGCCATGAATTTTATTTTAGATATGTTATATATCATTTATATTATCTCAGTATTTATTTATTTTTTTTAATGTTTTTTTTTATTTATTTATTTCTAGGAGAGAGAGAGAGAGACAGCGTGAGCAGGGGAGGGTCAGAGAGAGAGGCAGTCACAGACTGAAACTGGCAGTCAGCACAGAGCCCGACGCGGGGCTCGAACCCACGAACCGCGAGATCATGACCCAAGCGAAAGTCGGACGCTTAACCGACTAAGCCACCCAGGCGCCCCTCTCAGTATTTATTTCATACTTCATTTATTTTAGCTTAGAATCTCTACTGAGATATCTTGTTCATCTTCAACAAACTTTATGACAATTGTGTGTTCTTTTTAAATACGTTTTGTAGTTCAGGGTCCAGTCACGAGGTAGAAAACACACCAATAATTTGAATAGGAAAAACATAATAGAAAGGATTATTAACTAGTGTCAGGGGATTAACTACTAAGAGGTAAAGAGTATTCTAAGGACTATATAAATAGCAGATATTGGGAGCAGCCACTCCTCTAGGGCTGAGGCATGAATAAACAGAGGAAATCACTTGCACCCCCTAGGCTGAGATTCATACATCATTAGAGAGGCTATGGTGTTAACACATGGGATTGCAGGTAAGTTCACAGTGTATCCCAGGCTACGGATGGCAAGCCAGAAATCACCTGCTGCTGTGCCTCCCCCCGACCCCCTCCATGGGAAGACGTGAGGGAAGCTACCTGCTGACCTGCTGCTGAAGCTCACAGGGAGAGCCACCTGCTGGGTGTCACACAGTCTTCTGGCTGCCTCATGCTGCAAGAGCCAGAATTCCTTTTTAATTAAAAGCACAACAGGAAGTGAAACTCCTTCCTCCTGCAGCGTCCCCATTCAGTACCTTCTATTACCAAAGCTCAATATTGGCACAGCTGGCAAAAGAGAAATGTTGTCAGACTCTTGCTCCAGTGTCACAAAGCAAGTCACAGAAAGGTAAAGTCAGAGCTGAGAAATGGTAAGTTGAGAATGTCCAGCTTGAGCACAGTTATAACAGATACTTAAAATTCTTGTCTGTTTGCTCCAACATCTATGCCATCTTAGGGCTGGTTCTTCTGACTCATTTTTCTCTTGACTGTGAGCCACATTTTCCTGTTCCTTTGCATACCTACTGATTTTTAATATGTACTAGACCCTGTGGGTGATGTATGGCAGAGACTCTGGATTGTTATCATCCTTGGGATGGTGTTGATTTTTGTTCTGACAGGCAGTTAAGTTATTGGCTGATCACACTGAACTCATAGAGACTTGGTTTTATCCTTTTTGGAGTAGGTCTCATGGTTTCTGCATAGACCTAGAACCCTATAGATGTGGGACACAGTCTTTGCTCCCACGACATCAGCCTTATGGGGTGTCTGTGAATAGGGTCAATTTACCAAGTCCTCCAACGTGGCCAGACTCGAATTCTAAACTCTATCTCCTTTCTGAAGAGCAGCAACTGAAATTTCTTTCAACCTTTCAGCTGTTACTTTCTGTTGGGTTTCCCCCATGTGGATGCAGATCAGGGGTTAACCAAGGACTTCAGGGAACTTTATACACAGTTCTGAGACTCCTCTTTCTGTGACTTCCTTCCTGTCAGAATTTCTCAATTCAGCTTCCAGCTTCTCTAGTGGCTCCCAGCTCTGTCTTCAGATATCTCAAGTCAATAACGCAGCAGCCTTCTGCTTATTCCCAGCTGCTCTGTGCCTTTCAGACTAAACCCATATTAGAGTGTATCCCGCCCAGTGAGGCTTTCCTTCTTTAAGGGTGAAATCATTTACAGCTTCTATCTTGCTCTTTGTCACTCTCAAATTCCTGAGATAAGCTTCTCTGCTGCTATTGGAAACAGAATCAGACAAGATGATTTCTAAGGAACATTCTTATTCTAGGTGCTCTGGATCCAGTTTTAAGCAGTAAATACACTGTAACATACATAGAAAACAATCTCTGCATTTATTGAAGAGCTATAAATTGTTATTTTCATAAAGTATGGTACTGTATGGTGTGTGGTACATCAGTACATACTGCTGTTCTGGATGGAGTATTATCCAGGAATATAATAAAATGGAAAACCAGGATCAATGTGCCCATATAATGAGTGGTCGGACTCCCTGCTTTCAGAGTCAGTCTGGAGTATTATGTCTTCATGATAATTAACTGTTTAGTAAACTGAGCAAAGTTAAGTGTAAGCACATAAAGAAGAGATCAGCACAATGTAAGAAGCCATGTCATTCTCAGACCTGCATAATCCTCCCCTTCGGAGACATAGAAGTGCTTCTGCACTGGTTCTCTGTTGCTGCCCCACGATCTGCTGAATATGGACGATCTCCTGGGCACCGGGTCACAGCGCACAGCTGGCAGGAGGGGAGTAATTGGGGAAAGGATTTATAGCTCAGTGACCAGCAGACATCTCCAGTGGCCTGTTTCTGACTCCTCTCATTAGTTCGTCTGAATTCCTATTTCCCTACGACTGTAAGCAGCTGTGCGTGGCTCCCTCCTTGCTCAGACAGACCTCTAATAAACCTGGTCTCAGGTAGTACTCAGTCCAGGTGCCAGAGACAAGGTTAGTAAGAAGGGCAGCTCTTCTCTGTGAGGATCAAGGCCACCAACCTCCATGTGCAGAAAGGATGCTTAGAGGCAGCCTGTCTGGATTTCTTTCTCCTTTATTAAGTACTTCTCTTCTTCTTTTCTTACTTTAGGATAAACTCTTACACACTGCAAAAAATAATGCAGAAAAAAACATAATGAGCAAATTTTTGAAGATGTCCCTTCACCTTACCACCCAGAGGTAGTTATAAACATTATGCTGTGCAAACTCATACACACACTCAAATGCACGTATAGTTTCCACTTTGCCCAGATGCACATCATCATTAGTTTTAGTGGCAGCATACTGAATGGATGCACCAAACATAATGTTAGCAACCATCTAGTGAGAGGTATTTTTTAAGACCCCAACATATATATTCTTTAATTTTTATTTTACTCATTCTTATTTTTTTGTTGAAGTACAATTGACAGAATTGTAATATATTTAAAGTGTACAACATGATGATTTGGTACACATACCACAATGTAGCTAATTAACATGCCCATCCCCTCGCACAGGTATACCTCAAACACTTTTTAGGCATTTACTCTCAGCAAAATTTCGGGTATACAGTAAAGTATTATTAACTATGGTCATCATGCTACACATTAGCTCCTCAGAATTACTGATTCTTTAACTGAGCGCTTGCACCCTTCCACCACCCTCTCCCTATTTCCACCCTCCCCCCAGCCCCCAGCAACCATCAGTCATTCTACTCTGTGTTTCTATGTCTTTGACTTTTTGATTTTTTAAAATTCCACATGTAAGTGATACTTTACAGTATTTGTCTCTCTCTCTTCCTGGCTTCTTTCACTCAGCACAATGCCCTCCAGTTCCACACATGCTGTCACAATTGGCAGGTGTTGATTGACACTTAGGTTGTTTTCATATCTTGTCTGTTGAGAATAAATCTCAGTATGTATTTTAATTCTTCAGAGATGTTTCTTAGTTACTTAAACTTAAGTTACTCATTAATATCATAGCTTATTTTAATTCCCTACAATGCCTCATGTTTTTATGTTTGCTCATTGATTTACTTGCTCACTGTGATTTTTTATAGATTATAAATGACAAGAGACTAAGGACATTCTTTTGTTCATCCCTCTATCCCAAATACCAAGAATAGTGTCTTGCACAAAGAGAGGTTTCATAAATCTTATTAGTGTGAATGAAAAGTTATACTGTGTTGTCCTAACTGCTCTGAGAAGAGAGGGTAGGAATACTGGCCAATATGCCTGTAACTTCATACTTGGAACCTGTGGGCCAACATTAGAGCAGACAGATGGCCTGGAGGGTGGGACAGGATAAGGCTATCATCTATCAGAAAACTGTAGTTTCAGGGAAGCAAATCATTTGTAGAATCTCCAACAACAGTGGTGGGAACATAAGGAGGAAGGATTTCAGGCAACAACCACAGACAAAAGCATGGCAGCAGGAACCCCAGGCAGCTCAGCAGAATTCTCATCTCTCTTCCCTCCCCCTCAGCAGCCATGTCCCTGGGGGCTCAAAGCCCTATATATTCCCCCAAATATTTCACCACTGATTGAAATTCTCACCCAAGTTATTTTTTTGGCATTGACAAAGTAAGGTCCCAGGACTGTTGCCTGAGACCTAGTCTTAGACTTGTACTTGTACTGGAATATTCTCTGAGGAGAAACAAACACAACCTGAGCACGTGAGGCAGGTTGGCATCAATAAGATCCAAGAATGTTAAAGCCATTACCCGTTAAAGCCAGCTCAGGTCTTCACCGAGTACTTATTATGGGCCTGTGCTAGTATTCCTGGTTGTCTGACCTCGGCACAGCCCAGGCA
This sequence comes from Hyaena hyaena, assembly GCF_003009895.1. Classification (NCBI taxonomy): domain Eukaryota; kingdom Metazoa; phylum Chordata; class Mammalia; order Carnivora; family Hyaenidae; genus Hyaena; species Hyaena hyaena. Next base: position 883,990 of record NW_024081270.1, on the reverse strand, counting down.
ACGATGTAAGAGTGCCAGGCTGGGGCTGTGGTAGACAGGATGTGACCTAGACCCAAACAGTGAGACAAGGCGGGCATCAGGGTGAGTCCCAGCTTTAGATGGTAATAGGAGCAATATGCTAACCAGGAACATAGGGACAGAGAACGGGATCTTCCCACACAAGGACCTGGCATCAAAGATGCAAAAGGGAGTGATCGGTGTCCCAAAATGGAGCCAGCACACAGTGATAGGGATTCCAGAACAGGCAATAAATCACTGAGTAGAAGGGAGACAGGCACTGGGCCAGAACTCTGACCCAAGAGTTTTGGGAACCGAGGGAGGAGATGAAGGGTGCAATCAGTCAAAACAAGTCCCGAGTACTGTTGATTGATTCACTGCACATGCTACCAAGGCAGGAACTCTGGCAAGTCCACATATGGAACTTTCCATGGTGAAGATGCCTCTGCCAGCACAGGCAGGAATCAACATGTTTTCCCTGCTTAGGATGGCTGGCAGCCGGCCTCAGAGCGTGGTTTCCTTAGGAGGTCAGTAATGGACAGGGCACTTCAGCATTTAGTTGCAGCAAGCCTGAAGGAGCTCCCAGGGTCCGCTGGGCAGAAGCAGCAAGTTATCACCCTTCCTTCCTTCATAAAAGAACCCCTAATTCATCTGGGCAACAACAGCTCCAGTTAGGAACCGCATTTCCCAGCCTCTCCCTCAGCTGTGTGTAACTCCGTGCACATGGCCCTCAACAACACGTGTGGTGCGTCCAAACCTCGCCCAGCTCTGCGGGCCCTGCAGGACGGCCGTGGGGGCTGCTCCGGCCCTTTCAACTTTTCCTCTGTCTGCTCTTCCTCCTTTATGTTGCCGATGGCTGTAACTATTAACAGCCGTGTTGGGCCATGAGGTGACCCTAAGACTAGAGGCTGTGCCTGGAAGATGTGCTAAAACTTGCACAGAACGAAGAGAGAGGGGAGAGGCCCCAGAAGCACAGGGGGAGCTGCCAAGCCCGTCATGTCACGCCTTCCTCCGAATTTATTTTCTTTGTTTCCAGGAGAAAGAAATAAGGCTTGTTTAGCTTTAGTCGCTGGTTTTTTCCATTATATGCTGCTCTCCCTATTCTGCGTTGATACGGACCAGTTAGGGGTAGGGTGAGCGGGCTCTGCGGTGGACCCATGATCCCCACCTTCTAGCATTCAGGGCCTTGTACACCTGTCTTCCCCTGACTGTGGGCAAAGCCTGGCCCTTGCTTCTGTCTAGTAGAGAAGAGCAGAGGTGAAGGGAGGCATTTCCATTGTTTACATTACGTCCCTAAGACTGTGTTTTGTTAGCAGAGCCACTCTAGAGGCGGTCTCCCTAGCTTCCTGTGAAGAAGTGGCCATTCTGGCATGGCACCTCCCTGGCACAGGGCTGAGGGTGGCGTCTGGGATCTGAGAGAGGTCTGCACCCAATAGCGGCAACAAACTAGGGTCCTCAGTCCTACAACCGAAAGGAAATGATTTCTGCAGCCAACCTGAGTCAGCCTGGAAGTGAATTCTTCCCCAGTCAGCCTCCAGACAGTAACACCACTTAGCCAACACTGTGATCACAGCTTTTGGAGATCATAAGTGAAGAACCTAGGTAAGCTGCTCCCAGACCTCATGCCTCCAGACACGGCGAGATGATGAACGGGTGCTGTTTTCAGTCCCTGGGTGTGTGGATGCAGCAGGAAATTGCTAATGCAAGGACTCTAGGCTTCATCTGTGGGTCTCAAAAGCTTCCTGAGGCTGCAGTTTGCCTTAGCCTACGAGTTTATCACTTCATTAGCTTGCAGAATGTGTGGATGTGGAGTTCACAGTTACTTGGCTTCACCTATAAAATGACAAATATTAAATAAACATTAAAAAGTAGAAGTGTGATCTTCATCCCCAAGAAGTCTGTGAGATGTTTTTGCATGTTCGCTAACATCATCACCAAGTGCAGGCAGGAAAGTTGCAAGGGCCCATTTAGTCCCGAGAACAACAGAAGGTGAGAGCCTCTTTTTTTTGGCACAATATGCCACACAAATGCGATGCTGGACAAAAAGTGGGCATTTTGAATCAATGCACTTTTTATACTTAAAAAGGAAAAAGCAAAAATCAGAGACTCGCTTCTCCCTGAAGACAGGCAAACACTGAGATTTTCAGACAAAAGCATGGTATGGAAGTGAGGAACGTTGTTATTAATTAACGTAGTTGTAAAATTTTGAGTTTCAAGGAGAGAAAAATCTTGGAAGCAATTACAAAAAGTCATTGTATAACATTTAGATTAAATAAACATTTCTCTTAAGGAAAACAAAACATTGAATTTTCCTTTGATTTTCCAAATATGAGTAATCCAGTTCGCCAGCTCTCACCTAACACTCAGTGGTACTGAAAAACTTGCAGATGACCCAGTAAACACAAAGCTCCTAGCAATATCACCCCAATCAAATATATTACGTTAAATCAAACATAATTGCTCCCCGTGTCATAACAGGATAACATAAATGTCACAGAGGCAGAGGGAAAGGACATGCATTCACTTCCTCTTGACTTAAAAAGTGAATAAATTCTACATAATAAAGCAACCTGTGAGCCAGTGTTTTCCCACACATTATTTTGGGGGAACAGGCATGTATGAGAATGAAGGGTGTTTGTATTTAATTTTTTTTTACTTTTCAAGAACTGGAGGTTCTAAGTATGTTAATTATCCACCTTCCATGCCCCAATCAGAGACAAAATACATGAAGAGCTAGTTATCAGAACAATATTTATAACTAAAATAAATCTTTTGACATGCAGCTTAATTATCTAGGTCCAAAATATTTTTCCAACTAGGAATTTTACAACTGCAAGTTTGTCTCATATATGACATACATCAGTCTTTGCTTCCTCCTCCTTCCCCACCCCACCAAAAGCAACCAAATGCTAGAAAAATTGCTATGCTGATCCTAAGTGTTCCACATGATTCTGTGGAAATAAAATTTTTTAATGAAAAAAACATGTCAGCCAACAACTGTAAATCTTAATTCTTTTCCATAACCCTTATGGTTGGTGGGAAAGTCCTCCACATTCTGGAAACGGACTAACCATTCTCAGCTATTGGTGATGGTATGAGCTGTCAACATTTTGTATCTTTGACAGAAATTATGTACTGGGAGGGCCAGGGAAATACCGTGGGGACTGAAGCTGGTGGTGTTTGACTCATACCAACAGAAGTGGGATATGAGATTGGTATTACAAAAATTAAATTTCCACATGCTTCTAAGTTTCTGACAAATGATAACATAGAATCCTCATGTATTTTATGCCAGATTACTCCTCTTTCCTGAGCTTGGGAATCTGGTCCCTTTTTAGCATGATGTTTTATGTTAAATAATTGTCTATATTACTGATAATAGTTTATTGTTAAGTCTTAATTTATAAAGAGTTTTTTAAAAGATTGTGTTGACTCTTCCAGGAGAAGGAGAATGGCTCAAAGATCCTAAAGTAGAAAATAACAAAAACAAAAATGAAAATTAAAACACTTCAGAAAAATAATTCAGGAACATCGGCCAAGGACAGTGTCCTTATGAGAGAAAAAGGGACGTTTGCGGAGTGACAGCTGGGGACCAAAAGAGGGAGTCAGGCTGCATGCTCAATCCGCAGATTATACCGAAAGTTGCACGCTCTCCATGAAAACTTTCTCTGAAAATACAGGTGGCTTTGATCTGTATAGTACTTGGTACTATACAGTACCAAGTACTGTATAGTACTTCTCATCCTTTCTCTTAAGCTTGAAAGTTGTTCTGAACCTGTGTAGTTGGCGTTAATCATTCCCATCAAAGGTATTCATGGTCATACACTCATAAGTGGGTCCTCCAAGCGGTTTTATGTTTAATGGGTGTATTTTATTGTATATGAATGGTATCTCAATAGAGTTGCCTTTATTTTTTTAATGTTCATTTTTGAGAGAGAGAGAGGCAGAGCGCAGTGGGAGATGGGCAGAGAGAGAGGGAGACACAAAATCTGAAGTAGGCTGTAGGCTCTCTGCAGACAGCTCAGAACTCACTAACCATGAGATCATTACATAAGCTGATGTAGGAAACTTAACTGACTGAGCCACCCAGGCTCCCCTAGAGTTGACTTTAAAATACAAGGTCATATTGTTGGGATGAGCACTGGGTGTTGCATGGAAACCAATTTGACAATAAATATATTTAAAAAATACAAGATCATGGAGTATTTTTTAATGTCTTCTTATTTATTGGTTTTTTAAAAATATTTTTATTTATTTCTAGGAGAGAGAGAGAGACAGCGTGAGCAGGGGAGGGTCAGAGAGAGAGGGAGACACAGACTCTGAAATGGGCAGTCAGCACAGAGCCCGATGCGGGGCTCAAACCCACGAACCGCGAGATCATGACCTAAGCGAAAGTCGGACGCTTAACCGACTAAGCCACCCAGGCGCCCCTCCTATTTATTGTTTTGAGAGTATCCTTTAACATTGCATTTCTTTATTTACTTATTTGTACTTATGGTAGATCTTTTCTACACATTTATTCTGTGGAGACCCTGAAGGAAGAGACCATGTATCCATCATTGCATCTCACACAAAACATGGAACATTGTAGAAACTATACTATTGATGTTAGCAATGAGCCTAAGGCCCCCCAAATTTCTGTGTGTGTGTGTGTGTGCACATGCATGCACATATGCACATACACATAAATACAGTGAAGGCAAAGTAGAGTCTCAATAAAATTCCAGAAAGAAACCCCTGCATTACTACCAACCCCTTGACTATGTCCATGCTCATAATCATCCTACCTAATATAACAAGAAATGCAGGAAGGGCCTGGAGAACTCAGAGCTTCACAGTTTGGGAGAGACTATCTCATAGGCCAAGTATGTAAGTAATGAATAAGTAGCAGAGCCTAATCTGAGTGTTCCTGAGCAGTGTTTCTCAAAGCTTACAGATCCTAGATTAGTAAACAGTCTGCGAGTTCTAACGAGCTTCCAGGTGGTGTTGACGTTGCCAGTTCTGTGCATCGCACACTTTCATCAGTGGAGTTTCAGACCAGATACCGTGCTCTTTCCATTAGTACGTGCAGTCTCCTCTCTCCTTTCCACAGCTGCTGTCATTTGTACCAATGTTTTGTCACTTAAATATGTCATCTGTTGTGTGCATTACTTTTTTCTATTTTCTCACGTATAAACATATCACTCCTCAGTAAAGCATCTAATAAAGTTCTCTTGAATAAATAAACTATTTTGTAAGAATCTGAAGGGTATAGTTTGTGTCACATGAGCCTTTGACTTCTTCAAGGCTGACATATGACATAGACTATATAAAATCTGAAAATCAAAATTAAAAATGTTTAAATAAAGACCTGATATAAAATTTGAGCTGATGAGATATTCAGGGAAATAGAAGAGAGCCTTGGACTGAGAAGAGCCTGGGCTTTGAGGTAGAGACAAAGAACAGAGCGCACCTCTAGGTCAGAGTCAGGATTCACAAGGCTCATGAAGCTGCAACCCAACCTCTCATTACCCACCTGCCGTGTTTTGTCTCTTTTATCAATCCTGACAGCGGCAGGAGGGCAGGAAGGTTTCTCATCAAGGTTTCCACCAAGACACACGACACAACAGACTCTGTGTGCCTGAGGGAGGCGCCCGAGCACAACATGCAGTCTCCTGATCCCTGGACTCTTTACCCAGCGTTTCTGACACCACCTCAGGCCTCGGTAGTGGGCCTGCCTGAAACAAAGATTTTATTTTGTGTGTGACACAAGGAGACAATTCACCCTGCTGTCTGTTCAACAGATTAAATAGTGACAGACACTAGGAAGATTGTGACCCTCTTATAACCTACAAGTCACCTTTGTGTAGGATATCCTTCGTGCAGTCTGGGTGGTTTGGGCTGAATTTAACAGGGCTGTTGTGAAAGCACTTTGGACTACTCACAATGAGGACAAAATAAGGGGTGAAGGGTGAAGCTGTGATGTCATGCTCATCGGCCCAGGAAGGGGCTTCCCATCTTGGCAAAGCAGGGAAGCAGGTCATGTCTCACCACAGGTACGGAGAACCAGGGTGGACGCCCGAAGCTCTTGCCTCTTGGGCCACTGAGCGAACACTAATCAGAAGTTTGATATTTTAAAAGTGTTCTAGCAGCTAATAATTTTTAAATTTATGACCTAGTTTTTCTACTCAATGTGGAAATCTTACTGGTTTAAAATGAACATACCCAAATGACTCACAAGATAAATTAGCCTCAGAAAGATGCACTGCCTAAAATGGACAAATGCTGGAAATGTTTACATTTTATGCCCTTGTGATCCATTAGGTGCGCTGTGTGGAGCAGCATTTTCCTTTCCCGTAGGACATCAAAGCAAAACATCTTGAAAACAAAGCAATGATAAATAGGTATTTGGCAAGACGATATTGAGAAAAAAAAAAAAAACCGAGTCAGTGATTTCAGATGTTTTTTGGACTAACCCAACTGCTCCCTTTGGTGATTCCAAGTTACTACTTGAAATATTTATATATTTATCAACTTGGATTTAGAGTTGACTCTAAGTTGATAAATTTTGTTTTAAGCCTCTATTTGCATACAGATATATGAAAGATGTAAATGTTCAAACAAAGAAGTATTACTTCCCTAAAATGGACTTCCCTAATACATGGAAGGTATTAGCAATATGATTTAATATAACTACTCAGATTCTCTCATTTTAAGAGGAAATAGTTCAAATCATTAGTTTCTTTTTCACTGTGAAATACAATAACCATTCTGCATATTGTAACTTATTTTGAAGAGACCATGCCACTTTTGGGGAAAAGACCATTTTGCTTAAGTTTCTTGGTTAGACAGCAATGCTGACCATCACCAAACATGTTAGAACAAATTATACTGATGGGAATTCAAGAAAATGGAAAATAAGGCAAATTTAGACTTAAGTAGATTTAAATTATCAATATTTTATTAAAGAATAATAGGAAAAACCAACTAAGAATAAATAGCATGTTCTCTATTTTTAATTATTTGGAATAGTAATATTAAGGACGTTTCACTGTATACAGTATTTTATGAGTAAGATCAGATGGTTGAAGACAACTCTTATGAATGTCTTTTCTTGAAATAAACTCCTTACATAAGAAAAAGAGCAAAATATGAAATTTTATTTGATTTTTTCCTTAAAAGAAGTTATTCTTATGATAAATTTTCAATCCATTTTAATTAAAGTAGGTACTTCTAAATTACTTTATATGATACTTGGCTCTATATTATCAGGCATTCATTAAAAATGCATTTGACATATCACTGATATCAAGATAAATATCTACAAGGGAAATAAGATTAACACAAGGAACTACAAGCAAAGTGCTGAAATCCATAATGGAGATTCAATAATTAATATGGAAAACAAGAAAGAGATACTAGTGTAGGCTAGTCTGATCACAAAGAGCTTTCTTACAGATTCGTACCCAAATCACTAAGTTATTCTACCTTCGATCTGTTCTTTTTATAGATGTGAATAATCTATTAAACCTACTTTAAGTGAAACTTCTCTTTCAGAGCTGACAGTATTCTGCACAGATCAAAGTCACTCCCAGCACCACATGCCTCTGCATGCGAGCCACCTAGTTCATCACCTGCTTAGTATGCAGAGGTGCTCTGGAGCACCACAGACACCTCTCCAGCTGTTACTTGTGTCATTTGTTAATTCAAGCTTCTTTAGGACAAAGGGAATCCTGTACTTAATCATCCATTTTAATTTCCCGGATTCTCTTACTTTTGACTTGCTGGTGGGAAGAACAATAAAGGACAGCCTCTCTGGGGACCACTCCATCCTCAGGGTCCTTATTCAGCTCCTCCCTGTACCTTTTGCTATTCTTATTTTCCATATGTTCCTTCCTCCCTCCCTCCATCCATTCCCTCCTTAATTCCCTTTTTTCTCCCAATCAAATACATGGCTGAGCACTTTCAGAAATGTGAGTTTGGGAATTGGAAAAGTAGCAAAAAAAGTCTTGGGAAAAGCCCTGGGTTTGAAAATCACAAATATGTACTATGGAGATTCTATTATTTACTAGCTGTTTGATTCTGGCCTGGTCTTCTCTTTCCTCATCTATAAAATGAAAATAATAAAAGTTTTTTATAAGCTTCGTGTAAATATTAAATGATAAGACATATCTGAAAACACTCTTGAGACTTTAAAAGCTTATACAAATTAAGGAACTATTTTAAGTTGCATATGCCCTCAAAGTAGGCCCTTGATGCCTAGGATGTTTTTTAGGACGCCATATTTGCCTTAAAATGCCTGGAGTTGTCACTCTTGATGTTTACTTTTAAATGAAAGCTGGAAGGGAAAACACCTTTTAAGATTCATAAGTAAACTTAAGTTTTTTCAACAATGTTGTCTAGTAAAAGGCAACCTATCTGCTTACTAACATATTAGGATTTTTTTTTTTATCATTTCAGAATGAATAGCAGACTCTGAAAAAATAAGATGGAATTAGGTATTGATAGAAGAGCAAGAAGGGTGGCAGATGTGAGAGATTAATCCAAGAAGAGAAGTCAAGGACCACGAGAAGACTCAAGATTTAGACAAACCTGGGAAGGAAAGGGAGGGTCCCAAAGACTCGGGCTTTGATTACAAACCACCTCCCACAACATAATGTAACTTCCTGTTCACTGTCTGTCTCCCTAAGTAAAATGTAAGCACCCTGCCTGCAAGAATTACATTTCCTAACTTTGTGATCCTGTATATAATTGGCAAGGAATAACTGAGTAAGTCAGACAAAAGTCTGTTCCCATTTTCTGAGACCTGCCCTTCCACCCAGCTGTCCATCATCTCCTCCTTCTTCCCTCATCACCTTCCGAGCTCCCAAGCACGTTCAGAGTGAATACCAGGAGGGGACAGTACAGTGAGCGCTGTCACCTAAGCGGAAGGAACGCAGGTCCTGTATAAATGGAAATTTGCACATTTCAGAAATCACCTAAATTTCACTGAAATTACTGATGTGGAGTACACTGAGGACTTGTTACCCCTTGTGCAAAACTAAAATTGGGGCACAAAATAATCTGCTCCAACAAGATTTCGATCTACGAACAAGTGTAGATGAGGATTAAAGACGGTTTGACAGATGGACAGTTCTTCTTTTCCAGTGACTAGTTTCAGAAACGTCCATCTCAGAGTGCTCAGGCCCAGACGGCTTCCTCAGGCCAGGGAGTTGGGTACATTACAGTTTGCTTACCTGGTCAGAGGAGAGTTAGAATGTTTGGCTGCGTAGTGCTGCTATGTGCATGGTTATTTGTTAAGTGTAGTTAGCAGCCCTTCACAGTGAAACTCATTTCCAGCAACTGTGATAGATGGGGGAAATGCCTGCAGCTTGGACAGATGCCCACCATGTGTCTTTCCCTAGGACAGTGATGAATGACTTTGGCTTTGAGCCAGGCTCACTGGCATGCCTGAGAAAATGCTAGAACAAATCATGGTGAAGTCAATTTGCAAATGCATCTGGAAGAACATGGCTCTATGAAGAACAAAGGTTGGAAAATTAATCTTATTTGCTGGAGTCCAGAGTGACATGAGTTTGGTAGTTTAAGAAGATCAGTTGTAGTTAAGTCTATAAGGTTTTGACCCTTCCTGAATGAAACCACCAGCCCACTGGAAAACTAATGGAGATGAGCCAGGGAAACAGAGGTGTGCCCTCCTCTGCAGGGATCCAGTGAAATCATGCTGTAGACTCCAATAACACTGTACGTGGGACATCTGGTCCCAGGGGGAGATAGTCCCAGTCAACCCTGCTCTCTGGTGCTACACAGGTACCTCCACACCGTCACAAGCAACGTCTTAAGTTTAAAAACACTTCTGTGACTGCACTTCCTCCTCTGGCTCCATTTTTCTGATCGTATTTATGAAAATTTCATTCAAAGGGTTGTCCATAATCATTGTCTCCAATTCTTCTTCTGTTGCAGAATAAGCTACATAATTAGCTGAGGCCGGTGCAAAATACAAATGTAGACCTCTTATTCAAAATTATTAAGAATTTCAAGACAGTGATAGCAGGGCATTAGGCTACATGTGAAGTTCTTCTGAAAGTGGGGCACTGACTGGTTGACTCAGTCAGTTCAGCATCTGACCCTCGATTTCGGCTCAGGTCATGGTCCCAGGGTCATGGGATGGAGCTCCACGTTCAGCACAGAGCCCGTTTGGGACTCTCTCCTCTCTCTCTCTCGGTCCCTCCCCTGCTCACACACTCTCCCTCTCTCTCTTGCTCTTCCTAAAAAAAAGTGGGACACTGTGTGACTGGACGGGTCATCCATCCATGCAACTGGCCTGCTCTATTGTCCTCTGAGCCTGAACTCCAATCAGGCTTTCATCTGCCACCAGTTCCAACAGAGTCTTGTCAACGTCAGCAATGGTTTCCATTCATGTAAACCTAATAGTCACTTCTCACCTTCATCTTCCTGGATCAATGAATTTAGCAGAGTGATTACTCCCTTCTTCTTGAAGCACTGTCTCTAACTCGTTCTTTGTTTTGAACTTCTGACTTCCAGTACAGCAAAACACTGCCTCAAGCCACTGAATTTGTGGTAATTTGTTCCAGCGGTGAAAGTAGCACACTGGCCTCATCAACACAGTCTCCATATGTTGGTCTGCCTCAGGCTCATGCCTAGGACATCCTGCTCCTCTATCTACATCCATCCCCAAGTGGCTTTAAAATACTACCTACCAAAGTGAAAATCAAAACACAATGAGATATCACCTCTTGTGTGTCAGAATGGCTAGAATCAAAAGGACAAGAAACAGGTGTTGGTGAGGAACCAGACAAAGGGGAAACTTCTTGCACTGCTGATGGGAATGCAAACTGGCGCAGCCGCTCTGGAAAACAGTTTGGAGGCTCCTCAGAAATTTAAAAATAGAACGAATATGATCTAGCAATTCCATTTCTGGATATATCCTATAGCCTCAGATGTATCCTTGGTTCCTGTCTTTTTCTCCCCTCCACCAGTTTGGAAATCCTGGGCTTCCACACTAAATCCAAAATCTAGCACTTGCCACAGCCACTGGTTCTACTTCTGGATGAAGCCACCATCACAGTCAGCCGGAATATTACAACAGCCTCCAAACTGGCCTCCCAGCCTCTAACTGTCCCCCACAATCTAGGGTCAACCCCACAACCTGAGCCGTTCTCTTCCAATATTTGCAATGCAGCCTCACTTTTCTGAAAACCTCTTTTAATGGCCTTTCATTGCACTCAACAGGTGTAATCCCTACAATGACCCAGAGGCTCTATGTGATTTGGTGTTTTGCTGCCTCTTTTCACCTGCTCCACCGCACCACCCCCAACCTGACTCACCCACTGTTGCTTCTGCAGCCTCGTTGCTCTTCCTGGAACATTCTCAAGCAAGCTCTTGCCTCAAGGCTGTTGTTTTTCCTTCTGCCTAAAATGGAAATACAGATAATCTGTCTTCCTTCCTTCCTTTTTTCAGGTCCTCTGTTCAGCTGTCATTTTATCCCTGTCACTGTCCCTGAAGACTTTCCCCACTCCACTCCTTGTCTTTCACATCCTGTTTTGTCTCCATTGCTCTTTGGCCATGTAACACCCTGTAAGCATGTTTCTGTAATGTTTAGTTCCTGCTACAAGAACATGGGCTCTGTTACGGCAGAGCATTGATTTGGTCTCTAATATGTTCCCAGTAGTGGAAAGGTAACTAGCTGATAGAAGACACTTGAAAACACTTGTTGAATTAAATGAATGAATATGGCACAAAGCTAGTAGTACTGGCCTCACCATTTGCCAATTTCATTTTTTTTCTATTTGCCAATTTCTAAATCTTTTTTAAATGTTTTACTTATTTCTGAGAGAGAGAGAGAGAGAGAGAGAGAGAGAGAGCGCATGAACAGGGGAGGGTCAGAGAGAGAGGGATACACAGAATCCAAAACAGGCTCCAGGCTCTAAGCTAGCTGTCAGCACAGAGCCTGACACGGGGCTCGAACTCATGAACCGTGAGATCATGACCTGAGCCAACGCTGAATGTTCAACTGACTGAGCCACCTAGGGGCCCCTCCGTTTGCCAATTTCTAACATATCAGTGGAATTCCATGAATAAACCATAGCCCATCCCACATTTTGAAATGAAAGTGAGAAAACTATTACTAAATTCTGAAGTGTCTATTAATTTCAAGACAGCCTGAGACCACTGTGACCCAGGGACTGACTTGATGACAAAAGTAGATAGCTTTCTCTCTCCTCTAAATGCACACATCATGGCAGAGCTATCTTGTAAATCAAGAATTTTCAACTGGAGGTGATTCTTTCCCGGAGGGAACATTTGGCAATGTCTGGAGACATTTTTGTTTGTCACAAGTGGGGGAAGGTCTTCCTAGCATTTTGTGGGTAAAGGCCCAGGATGCTGCCAAACATCTTACAATCCACAGTCCTACAGGGCAGCCCTATAAGGAAGTATCTGATCTAAAATGCCGTAGTGCCAAGGTTGAGAATGTGTATTCTATTGTTTGGTAGAGTGTTTCTAAAATGTCAGTCCAGTCACACTGATCAATAGTGTTGTTCTAGACTTCTCTGTCCTTGAACTTGTACTGTCGGTTGAGACATGGTTGGTGGCTCTTTGACTATCATTGGATACTGATTTCTCCTTTTAGTTCTATCATGGAGGCTTTATGTATTTTGAATCTCCTGTTATCAATATACAAACATTTAGAATTGGAATGTCCCCTGGATGAAGCTACCCTTTTATCATTATCAGATCACCCTATTTATTGTTGGAAAGATTCTCAAATCTACTTTATAATAAATATAGCTGCTCCAGCTTTCCTTTGGTTAGTGTTACAAAGTCTGTCCTTATCTGTCCTTTTACTCTTTATCTGTTTGTGTCTTTATATTTAAAACAGGTTTCTTGGGGCACCTGGGTGGCTCAGACAGTTAAGGGTCCAACTTCGGCTTAGGTCACAATCTCACAGTTCGTGGGCTCGAGCCCTGCGTCGGGCTCCGTGCTGACTGCCAGCTCAGAGCCTGGAGGCTGTTTTGGATTCTGTGTCTCCCTCTCTCTCTGACCCTCCCCTGCTCACGCTGTCTCTCTCTCTCAGAAATAAATGAAAATAAATAAAGAAAAAAAAACAGGTTTCTTTTTTTTTTTTTTTTTTTACAAATAGTTTATTGTCAGGTTGGTTTCCATATTAACAGCCAGTGCTCATAGACAGTACATAGCTGAGCCTGTTTCTTTGCCCAGTTGAACAATCTCTACCACTTGACTGTTCTGTTTAGATCATTTAAATTTAATGTGATTTTTGATATGGTTTGGTTTAAATCTACCATCTTGCTATTTGTTTTATATTCACCAATCTCTTCTGTGTTCACTGTTTCTTTTTCTGTGGTGGACAGGACTTGCAAAGATGACGGAACTTCTCCCCCATTATTAGGTTACACAATGGTAAAGATGAAGAGGTTTTGCTGCAGTTAGGGTCCTTGATGATTTGATTTTGAGTTAATCAAAAATGAAATTATCCTTGGTTGCCTTAACCTAATCAGGTAAGCCTTTTAAAAAAGTATCCAGTTCTTCCTTGAAGAGGGAGATTAGAAGGAAGAAAGATTCTCTTGCTGACCCCGATGGCGTAACGATGTAAGTTCCTATGAAGGGAGCAGGACTGAAAAGAGCACAGTACGAACGTAAGGGCAGCCCTGGGACTTGAGAGTGGTCCCTAACTGACAGCTAGTGGCAGAGGAGGAGGGGCGCCTGCAATGAATTCTGCAACCTGAATGAGTTTGGTAACAGATCTTCCTTCATCAAACCTCCAGATGAGAATGAAGCTACGCCAACCCCTCGATTTTAGCCACATCGGATCCCAAGCAAAGAGCCGAGATAAGCTGTGCCTGGTTTCCTGACCCACAGAAACTGCTAGATACTCAATATGGTTGTTTAAGCTGTTAAATGTGTGGTAAGTTTTATACAGCAATAGAAAATTAATACATCATTTTAGTTCCTTTACTGGCTTGTTAGAGACACCTCTTTTTTCCCTATCATTGCTTTAGGGGTAATAGTGTACACCTTTACCTGAATCCACTTTTGAGTGGTTTTATACCACGTCATCTGTAATATAGGGACTTAGAGCAGGCTACTTCCTTTTAACCAATCCTGATCTTTGTGCCATTGTCTACAGTTGACTTCTACATGATAGAAACCTATAATACTCTTATTATTTTTGCATTAAGCTGTCAATAATCTTTGAGTTGTTTTTTAAACAACAGAAGGTCTCTCTTATCTGCACCTATTTTTACCATTCCCTGTTCTCTTCAATTACCATATGGTGTCATTAATTTTTCTGAAGGACTAACATTCACATTTCTTGTAGTGCAGGTGTTAAATTCTTGTACATTTTGTATATATGAAAAAGTCTCTATTTACCTTCATTTTTAATGATCCTTTTGCTGAGTATAGAATTCTAAGTCAGCAGACGGGTTTTTTGTTGTTGTTTTGTTTTTCCTTCAGACCTTTACAGATACTGGTTCACCATGTTCTTGTGGGCACGGTTTCTGATGAGAAGTCTGATGTCACTCTCAGCTATTCCCCTCTGGCTGTTTTTAAGTTTCCCTTTATTACCTACTTTAAGCAGTTTATTATGGTGTGACTTGGTGTAGTTTTCTCACATTTGCTGTTTGTGGCTTACAGAGTTTTGAGGATTCGTAGATCATTTATAGTTTCCATGAATTTTGAAAAATTTCAGCCATTATTTCTTTCCTTGTTATTTTTCTGCCATTTCCCAAATTCTCCTCTCGTCACACATCTTAGGCAGCTTTCTGATGTTCTATTCATTTGTTTTCAGCCTTTTGCTTAATTTGAGGCCATTTCTATTATTTCTTGAAGTTTGCTAATTTTTTCATCTGAACTGTCTTACCTGAGATTAATACCTTCTTAGATATTGAATATATCATGTCTAGAAGTTTGATTTTGATCTTTCTGTTATGAAGTATCTTCTATATCTTTTATTAATATCCCCATGCTTTCCTCTACCTTTTTTGATATAATATTTTTGTAATAGCTGTTTTAATGTCATTATCTAACAATTCTATCATTTGCATCATTTCAGACTCTATTTTTATTAATTTTATTTTTTTTTCTGATACGGATTATATTTTCCTGCTTCTCTTCATAACTGGTAATTTTCACTGAATGGCAAACCCTGTGAATTTTACATTACTAGGTGTGAAATTCTTTTTATTTCTTGAAGTACTTTTTTAGCTTTTTTCCGGGGACCCAGAAAAATTATTTGGAAACAAATAAGCTTCTAGGCTGCTATTAAGATTTGATAGGGAGCAGGGAAGGCTCAACTCTCTGGGCTTTTTGGATCTTCCTGGGGTAAAATACCCTCTGAGTACTTTACCCAATGCCATAGGTATAATGAGATTCCTCTACTCTGGCTCTTGGCCACATGAATTACTCCAACCCTGTGCGGGCTCCAGGAATTTTTCACCTGCTTCTTCACACTGGTTCCTGTCCGGGACCCACACCATCTCCTCATATGCATGCTCCAATCAGCACATGGGTGAAGATGGATAGAAACCCTCCCTGGGTCTCTAGTGCTGTGTCTTTCCAGGTATCCTCTCCCTGGCATTCCTGCAGCCACCTTGTTCTCCCTGAATTCTCTGCTCTGTCTTCACAACTTGGGGAGATCACACACTCTGTTTCGATTCCTCCTCTCTGCACTGTGGCCTTGGAAACTCCCTCCAGATAGTAAACTGAGGCAATCATAGACTTCATTTCATCCATTTCCCTTCTCTCAGGAATCACTGTTCTATGCTGCCTGTGTCCTGTGTCTAAAAACCATTTCCTATAATTTCATTGCTTAAGGCAGGAGAGAAAAAACCAATCCAGTTACTCTGTCATGACTAGAAGCAGAAATCTGTATCTAAGTCAATTTTGTAAGAGAACAGAACGGGCAACTGGCTTCACCATATATCTAGCTAATCTTATAAGACTATAACAATTTAAAGAATGTAATAGCAGTGGGGGGCCTGGGTGGCTCAGTCAATAAAGAGTCTGACTCTTGATTTCGGCTCACCATTTATGAGCTCAAGCCCCCATCAGGCTCTGTGCTGATCACACAGAGCCTGCATGGGATTCTGTGTCTCCTTCTCTCCGTCCCTTCCCCAATGGTTCTCTCTCTCTCTCTCTCAGAAAAAAATAAATAACCTTAAAAAAAAGATAAGCCTCTCTTTTCCTCAAAAACTTAAAACTAGAAGTACCATATGACCCAGAAGCCCCAGTTCTGGGACTTCTTTCAGGAGAATTGAAATCGGAGTCATGAAGAGATATCTGTGCTCTCATGATAGCCAAGACATGGAGACAGTGTACACAGCCCTTGATGGATGATGCATAAAGAAACCAGAGTACACATGCATACCGTGGAGTATTATTCAGCCTTTAAAAAGAAGTGGATCCTGCAATATGCAGCAATACAGATGAAACCTGGGGACACAAAGCTGAGTGAGATCTGTGGTTAGGGAAGGACAAGGGACGGTATGACTCCACTTCCATGAGGCACCTCGAGTGGTCAAACAGGAGCAGAGTGTAGACCGGTGGCTGCAGGGGGCTGGGGGACGGGAGTGGACTTGCTCTTCTTACACTCTGTCCAGAGGGTAGATCCCGTGTTCTGTTCTCAGCACAAGTGGTTTTAGGAAAGAGCTCCTCTCCTATACAAGCTTGAGTCTACCATCAGTATGACTGTGCCCCTTGTCCCAGACTTCTCTGACGTGCCTTCTGAAAGCCTGCGTCTAGAACAGCTCCCAGGTCATCATTCCTCAGAGCTGAGTGGATACTGCCTTTATGGAATTGTCGAGCCTCCTGTCATCGGTATCACTGTCACGTGACAAACATCCGCTTGCATGTGCTCCCCTTCTTCTTGCACGTGCCACCCTAACTTTCGGTCTGAAGCCCAGATGCTCGGAAGCAGGAGCCATGTCTTTGTCTCCACAGTGCCAGACACGCCAGAGATGCTCACGGATGCATGTCAGACGATTGGATCTGGGACTTCAGGAGTCAGCTACGCGGCTACCCACTGCCAATCCACCTCTAGCTTAGGACAGTCTCACCTTTATCTCCGGAACTGGGGGTGGCTGTTCTCATGGACAGCACAAGGGATCTTTTAGGACACGAGTGCAAGGAAGACTATTAATTTTAAGTATCTGGGCTCCAGATCATGAATTGCTGATTCATTAAAAAATATAATACACATTTGAACAACTTTTTACCTTCTATACACTGTACATTCAGACTGAAGAATGTCGACACAGATAAAATCATAGCTGGTTCAAGTAAGGATACTTACACTCGGAATATGGTACAGTTTTAATATCCAGATTTTCAAGCATCCATCCCTATATTCTATGATGACAACAGGGAATTGCTGAAGGCATTTAGGTAGTACTTTGTTGTTACTCTAAGTCAAGAACTATTTATTATATGCTTTAGTTTCATATCACTTTTGAAAATTAAATGAAAATACCTCCAAGGCTCTACAAAGACTACTTGCAGGGGAGATCATTTCATTAGCATTTTACAGCTGAGGCTGTCTAGGCTTCCAGAAGGGGTGTGCCCTGTCCAAGATCACATAGAAAATAGCAGAATTTGAACTAGAACCTAGATCCACCATCATTCCCATGGCTTATTGCATTTTAGCTCTGTCCAGTCTCTCCACCAAGATGATAACAACACTGGAGCTGGGTCTGGGGTGTAGGGCTGTCCCCGGGGGAGCACAGTGTCCCTGGTGGGGCACAGTGACAGGATGTCATTGCATGGCTCTGTCTGCGGCCAAGGGTAAGGTAGCAACTGAGAGCTGGGGTCGAATCAATAGATCATCATTAAGAGACTCTGAGCTAGAAAGCCAGGCAGACTATCCAGCCAAGCCTCTGGTCCGCAAAGGG
This sequence comes from Hyaena hyaena, assembly GCF_003009895.1. Taxonomy (NCBI): domain Eukaryota; kingdom Metazoa; phylum Chordata; class Mammalia; order Carnivora; family Hyaenidae; genus Hyaena; species Hyaena hyaena. The sequence goes on along the minus strand of NW_024081270.1, from coordinate 866,090 downwards.
CTCAGCAGAGAGAAGAAACAGACCACAGGCTGGAGAGGTAAGAACAGGTGGAAGCTCCAAGCACAGGCTTTGAGGCCACACCTGAGGGTCACTCTCAGTGGGAGGACACAGCTCTGTGCTTCTGGCAGTGGGCAGGTGGCTACCACGGACCAGCTAATGTCGGAGGCCGGCTCCGGCAGGTCCAGGGGTCCCTGAAGGATGGACGGTGTCGGCGAGAGAGAGAGTGAGAGAGCCCCGAGATTCCTTCTGGTCACCAGGCAGGCATCTCTGCTCTGACTGGGGCTCAACTTTATTTTATAAGTGTTTGGGGGATGGCACAGAAGTGGCATTTGCCTTAGACAATGATTTCTGATAACAAACTTCTTTGATATGTAAGAATTTCCCAGAACATAGATTTGTAGAAGACTCCTGCATAACCTTTATCAATAGTGAGACAGGTGATTTAGATGCAGCATGTCAAAGAATGTTTTTAGCATAAAAGAGTGAGGTTACTTCTCTGTGAGCAGGGGTCAAACAGGTCTTTCAGGAAACACCTTTGCTCTCATAATCACAAAAGAAGAAGTTCCTCAATAGGTTCCTCCACAGGGAGCAATCAGCATATTCAAGGTCATAATAAGTCACTCCAAATACTCAATAACAAATGCCTTGAGGTGGGGGGCATCTAGTGCTCCAGGCAGAAACAATTGGGTGGGGGTGGATATCTGCCCTTAACTCTAAATTAGGCTCTTTGCCTCAGGGCCAGACTCAAGCCCCCTTTAGTATGTAAGTCTTGGATCTGCAAGGAAGATCCTTAGGAAGAGCCTTTTGACAATCATCCATAATGCTATCATCTGAAGTCTCTTTGGAAAGGCAAGGACATGCCTTTCCTTATGAGGAATCTGTGTGGGGAATATCGGTCTGATCTGGAATATTGTGAGACCTGGTCAATACCAGCAGCCTCATTTCCAACATGAGCCAGTAGTAGCAGAAGGATATACCAGTTTTCGTTTCTCATGGCAGGAGCTGTGCAAACGCTACCATATCCTTGCTGTGACTGTCAACCAGCGAGGCCAGTGTGGCTCCCAGCAAGCTAACCTGCAGATAAGCTGCTCCCCTCCACTGTAGCTGTCCCTCACAGGACACTTAGGGGGAATGTTCCTCTTAGCTGCTTTGAAACCTCACACTCCCCAAAGCAGACAGACTGAAAAGCCACATTTTCGTTCTGTGTTTGGCTGCCCCAGAGTGCAAGGTAAAGGGTGCAAGCATAACAGAGGGGGGAAGTAATTCCCTCAGGACATATTTTCTAGAAAATTTTAAGTGAACAGTTAGTGATCTACCCTCATAGCTTATCACAGATTACACCCTTCCAACTAATGAACTTGAACACATCAAGAATGAATTCAAATATTATAAAGGGAACCATCAAATACATTTGCAGTGGGACATTAGAATGGGATTTTCTTGCATGGCTACCACTCAACTGCAGTTTGAGTATTATTGGCCTGAGACCAGCTTTAATTCAACACACTGTTTGAAACTAGGTCAGATGACATGTCACAGTAGTGGGATTGGTCTCTACTTGTCTGTTTCATGTTCTGTGACAAGTTGGCACACATTTTATGTCTAGTGTGTCTGACTGCCACCTTCTGCGTAATTTACAGTTTCCTCAGTCAGAACAACATGGCGCTATCTGTGTACTGGGTTATGTAACTGTTCATATTCTATTTTATAAATAAAAATTTTGCTGACATTCCAACTCAGCAAACACTCCCATCCTCAGTGGGAAGGAAATGAAGTGGATGCTCTATAGTAGGGTTGGAAGAGCTTTGATATTGTGTTTCTCAAGCAAAATCTTGCACACAAAGCAGTGAATGAAATGTAGAGACTTCAAAGTGATTTTGCCAGGGACAGGGAGCTGACATGTTTAAGGAATTGAAGAATAAACACTAAAGTGAGAACTTAGTGAGGCCAGAAGTCTGTTTTTTAAAAAATTTCTAATGTTTTATTTATTTTTGAGAGAGAGAGAGATAGCGTGAACAGGGGACAGTCAGAGAGAGAAAGGAAGAGATACAGAATCTGAAGATGGGCTCCAGGCTCTAAGCTAGCTGTCAGCACCGAGCCTGATGCGGGGCTCAAACCCACGAACTGTGAGATCATGACCTGAGCTGAAGTCGAACGTTTAACCGAGTAACAAAACAAAATTCTTATTTAAAAATTTCAATAACCCTAAAATATAGTTATACTTATATCTACTTTTAAAATGGAAACAAAAAACAAACAAAAAATCCCAAGCCTCCTAAAAGTTAACTAATTTGATCAAGTTACCTGGAAGGATGAAGTTTTATTCAGGGCTTGATCTAGATGTGCCTGGCTTCATGTGTGTGACAAAGCGGTTCAAGGTGACATGGGAGACATCATAGGCCACCTACTAGCACCCATCCTCTCCCTTCCTTCTTAGTAAAGCCCAGTGTTGGTAAGGTGTCCCCCCCCCCCACTTCAGTGCGCAGGTCGGTGCATCTCCATCTGTCACTTGAGGCCATCTGACTGGACGGTCCTCACCACTCCCCTTGCAAGGCAAGTGTAGAGTGGGAATGCATCTCAGGTGACGTTAGGAGATGGCGGGGTGGAGCGGGAGGAGGGGGTAGGAAATGCTTTGAGGTAAATGTTTCCTCTTTCTTTAGAGAGAATAAACAAGACATAGTGGTCTTCATCTTTGGGATATGGAGTTGCTGGAGCTGCTGCTGACACCTGATGCCAGCCTGGGGGAAGCCTCTGCTGAAAAGGGCAGGTCAGAGGAACAGATCTCTGCCTTGGAGCTGATCTCTCAGGTAATCCTACAGAGCACTGCCCTCCCGGTCTCCTCTTCATGACATCACATATAACCTGCATTCAGCAGTCAGACTACAAAAAGAAATAAAAGTCATGCAAATCAGCAAGGAAGAAGTTAAACTTTCACCATTTGCTGATGACATGATACTCTATGTAGAAATCCTGAAAGACTCCACCAAAAAAATGGCAACACTAATACATGAATTCAGCAAAGTCACAAGATATGAAATCAATGTGCTAAAATCTATCGCATTTCTATACACCAATAATGAAGCAGAAGAAAAAGGAATTCATCCCATTTGCAATTGCACCACAAACAATAAGATACCTAGGAATAAACCTAACCAAAGAGGTAAAAGATCTGTACTCTGAAAAATACAGAAAGCTTATGAATGAAATTGAGGAGGACACATAGAAATGGAAAAGCATTCCATGCTCATGGACTGATAGAATAAACATTGTTAAAATATCTATCTTACCCAAAACAGTCTACACATTTGATGCAATCCCTATCAAAACAACACCAGCATTCTTCACAGAGCTAGAACAAACAATCCCAAAATTTTGTATGGAACCACAAAAGACCCCAAATTGCCAAAGCAATCCTGAAAAAGAAAAACAAAACTGGAGGCATCACAATTTTAGACTTCAGGCTATATTACAAAGCTGTAGTCATCAAGACAGTATGGTGCCGGGAGCCACACTGGCCTCTCTGGATGGCAGTCACATCAAGGAAATGGCAGTGTCTGCACAACTACTGCCATGAGAAATGAAAACTGGTATCTCCTGCTACTACTGGCTCATGTTGTGCTGGTATTGACCAGGCCTCACAATATTCCATATCAGACCCATATTCTGAACACAGATACCTCATAAGGAAAAGCATATTCCTGCCTTTGCAAGAGAGATTTTAGATGAAAGCTCTGTGGATGATTGTCAAAAGGCTCTTCCTATGGGCCTTGCAGATCCAAGACTTAGGGGGTTAGGAACACAAGAATTACAACTGAGCCTGGCCCCGAGACAAAGAGCCTAATTTAGAGTTAAGGTACAGATAAGGGCAGAACTTAAGTTAATACTTACATCTTCTCCTAATTGGTGATGGATGGCAGTCCCTTCCCCAAGGTCTACTTTCTGCAAATACCCTCCCTTACAGGTAGCTGGGATGAGGATAGATAAGAGTAGCTAAAACATTACCCACAAACAAAAGGCTGACACATTTAGGGCCTCCATGGTGTTCACACATTCAGCATCAAATAGGTTTCCACAAACAACTTATTAACCAACTCAAAAACATTCATTTGAGAGCCAGACAGAATGACTCTTAGTCCATCTATACACTTAACCTATGACCTAACCTTAGCGTTATTAACTTAGAACAAATATGTATCTTGTCTTTTACTAAGAATACCCTGCTAATTCTTTAGTTATAAGATTTACTTAACCTCACTATAACTGGAATAGTTCTGCAAGAATATTTCTGTAAAACCTGCTTCTGTACACTTTCCAAAGCATCTTATCACAAAGAGTTATCCATTGTAAAAATTCCTTTTTCTGATGTCATGTTATCATTTAACCTATAAATAAAGACACAAAGACCGACAGGACAGAGATGCCTGCCTGGTGATCAGAAAGAATCTCAGGGCTCTCTCACTCTCTCTCTCGCCGACACCGTCCATCCTTCAGGGACCCCTGGACCTGTCAGAGCTGTCTCGGCCTCCGACAGTATGGTACTGGCACAACAGCAGACACTCAGATCAGTTTAACAGAACAGAAAACCCAAAAATAGACCCATATATATATGGTCACCTAATCTTCAACAAGGCAGAAAAGAACATCCAATGGAAAAACAGACAGTCTCTTCAAAAAATGGTGCTGGGAAAACTGGACAGAGACATTCAGAAGAATGAAACTGGACCACTTTCCTACACTATACACAAAAATGAAATCAAAACGAATGACAGGCTTGAATGTGAGACCAGAAACCATCAAAATCCTAGAGGAAAACACAGGCAGCAGCCTTCTTGACCTCAACCAGAGCAACTTCTTACTAGACATATCACTGAAGGCAAGGGAAACAAAAGCAAAAATGAACTGTTGGGACTTCAAGATAAAAAGCTTCTGCACAGAGAAGGAAACAATTAACGAAACTAAAAGGCAAACTATGGAATGGAAGAAGATACTTGTAAATGACATATATGAAAAAGGGCTAGTATCAAAAATATATACAGAACTTACCAAACTCAACACCCAAAAAACAAACAACCCAGTGAAAAAATGGGCAGAAGACATGAATAGACACTTTCCTAAGGAAGACATACAGATGGCTAACAGACACATGGGAAAATGCTCAAAATTACCCATCATCAGGGAAGTACAAATCAAAACCACAGTGAGATACCACCTCACATCTGTCAGAATGGCTAAAATTAACAACTCAGGAAATAACAGATGTTGACAAGGATACAGAGAAAGAGGATCCCTATTGCACTGCTGGTGAGGATGCAAACTGGTGCAGCCACTCTGGAGAACAGTATGGATGTTCCTCAAGAAAATTAAAAATAGAACTACCCTACAATCCAGCAATTGTACTATTAGGTATTTATACAAAGGATACAAAAATGCAGCTGTGAAGGGGCACATGTACCCCAATGTTTATAGCAGCATTATCAACAATAGCCAAAGTATGGGAAGAAGTCAAGTGTCCATCAACTGATATATAGATAATGAAGATGTGGTATGTATATGATGGAATATTACCCAACCATCAAAAAGAATGAAATTTTGCCATTTGCAATGAGGTGTATGGAGCTGGAATGTATTATACTAAGCAAACTAAGTCTATCAGAGAAAGGCAAATTTTCACTCATATATGGAATTTAAGAAACAAAACAGATGATGTTATGGGAAGGGGATGGAAAGGGAGAGGGAAACAAACCACTGGAGACTCTTAAATATGGAAAACAAACTGAGGCTTGATGGAGGGAGGTGGGTGGGGGCTGGACTAGGTGGGTGATGAGCATTAAGGACAGCGCTTGTTGTGATGAGCTCTGGGTATTGTATGTAAGTGATGAATCATTGAATTCTACTTCTGAAACCAACAGTGCACTGTATGTTAACTAACTAGAATTTATGAAAAGAAAAGAAAAGAAAAGAAAAGAAAAGAAAAGAAAAGAAAAGAAAAGAAAAGAAAAGAAAAGAAAAGAAAAGAAAAGAAAAGAAAAGAAAAGAAAAGAAAAGAAAAAAGAAAAGAAAAGAAAAGAAAAGGAATAAAACATGTTATGTTCCCATCAGAGAAAAATAAGCCACTTTAGGCACTATATAGGCCCTATAATTATAATGTTCAGTAAAAGCTCTCTTAATGGAGTGTCCACTCCCTCACTCCATGTTCTTCTGACTCTTGCACATGCTGAGCTCTCAGAGTCAGCATGATGCTCTCCAGGACACTCCAGCATTAATGGTCCCAACAGTTGAGTAATGTTTACAAGGCTTCAGCACTGTTTCCCAAGTTTGTGCATGCCAGCTGCACTTATTATTGTTATGCTGTAACTTAATTAACTAGTATATAAATAGTTGAAATGGGAGCAGGGAAACAAAGAAAACTGCTGTTTCTAAGAACCAAGCTGAAGCTTTTGAAAGGACTCCATCAAATCTAGTCAGTTAAAGGAAGGAAGGGAAGAAGGAAGAGGAAGGGAGGTAGGGAGGAAGAGGAAGGGAGGGAGGAAGGAAGGCAGAATTTGCCTTACTGTGTGAGGCTAACAATGTAAAAGAAGGGGGTGCAAGAAGGATAAAAATATGGAAAGATTCAGCACTCCCATTACTTTGTGTGTTTAAGTTCTCCAACACCCTGAAGATTAATGGATGCTGAAAGAGTAAATGCTGTCCTATTGGTATGACTTATTCAAGAAAAACCGTGAATAACCCAGTCAACGGGCCTGTATCAAGAGAAGAGATATGACCTGGGTCCCATATCAAAAGACCGGTGAAAAATGCACATTTAGAGTTTTAATTTAAAATAAAATGTTTAAAATCTATGTGTTTTTGTGTATGAATTCCCAGCCCAGATTTTTCACCAAAACTGACAAGAATATTGGACATCAGCCACATCGTGCTGTGAACGTCTCATGTTTGGTCTGGATTATGGTACACTGTGAAGAACACAGGATGGGGTCTTGTGACCTCGGTTATAATCGTCTGTCTCTCACCCACTAGCTATGGACTTCTGTGCATTGGGCACATCTCTTAACCACTCGACCTTAATTTCCTTACTTGTAAATGGGAACTTTTGGGTAGAACATGAATTCAAAATCCATTTGCACTGAAATAACAATTCTATTATTTGTAAATAAACATTTATAAAGTAATCACTAAGCTGACAACAATAGAAGAGCAATATATTTCAATGATTTATGGTATACAGTATCCAATTAAAATTAGCTTTGCAGGGAGAATATATGAAAGAGGGGTATAAATTTAGCTATATTACATTTTTTGCAAAGGAGAGAAGCAGAAAATCACATTTATAAACTTGAATAAATACAATAAGTTCATATGTTCAGTATTAAAAATCATTGTTAAGATTTTGGGAAATGCATCTCCTCTAAATTAAATCTGGTGTGAAGCTATTTTATTGTTAAATAATTTAACACAACTGAATTCTGAATGCAGATGTTTCTGAATTGCTTTGGTACCTAGAAAAGTCTCTCAATCATAACTTGCAAAGAAAATATCTATTTTGTCTTTAACCCCCTGCCCAAGCCTACCCTGGGGTGTATGAATAACTGAAGAGTTTGTGGGAACATGTTCCATAAATTAACAATTAATCATTATAAACTTGGCAAGGAAGCCGAGTGCCTGGAGTGACCTCCACTCACGGACCCACTGACCACAATGGCCCCACTGACCACAAGGGCCCATAGGGTTGCTGTTAGGGCCTCGGAATCCTGCCAAATTTTCTGTCCACAGCAGAGGATGAAAACCATCCACCCTAAAGTAGTTCAAATGTCCTGGGGGTGGGGGTGGGGAGGAATGCCCCAAATATCCCCATCACCAGTTCGTTTTATATAAAGAGCCAGTCAAAGGCAGTCCTCAAGCAGTTGATCAGTTGCTCCGCTGAGAGCAAAGTTCAGACTAAAAACCGAAGAGGCAGAAAAACACGTTCAAGTAAAATCCATTCCAAACATTTTCATTCGGGTTCACCTCATCCAAATGCATCAAGTATGAACCAGTGTAGGTATTGAATGCAGGGGACCCCAAAATGATGTGTATTCCACTTTCACATGACACGTCTGTGTAATCATCTTTCACGCTATGCATTTTGAGAGGTAGCAGCGACAGTGGAAAGAACCCGGAACCTACAAATGGGCTTCAAGTCAAGTTCCTTGTTTTCCGGTTGTGTTACTTTGGATAAGTCACTTGACCTGTTAGAATCCCAATTGTGTACGAAGAAAGGTGGGACTATAGCAGGTATGTTGCCTGCATTCTAGTGATTAGAGGAATCAAAGAGAGAACATAGCAAGTGCTTTGTAAACTCTAGAGACTACCCATCAGTTTCTGTACCAAGATTAGTAAGTATTCAGTTATAAGTAATTTGTGCATATCGTTTATTTCCTTTACAAATTATAACCTCCACAACATCTTATACAACTTCCTATATTTCAGAGAAGAAACTTAGTTTCTTTTTATTTGTGTCTATGTGCTTGGGTATTTATTTATTAACGTAATGAATACCATGAATACCACCTCTTCCCTGCTCAGTTTAACACTTTCCCTAAACTGCTTATACTCATTCTTTTTTTTATTCTTCATATTCATTCTTAATAGCATTTTATCATGCACATTTTTTTAGGAATATGCTGTTTAAGTTGCTTTTAATTTTTTTTTTTTTTGAGACAGAGAAAGCGGGAGTGCACATGGTGGAGGAGGGGCAGAGAGAGAGGGGTAGAGAGAAAATTCCAAGCAGGATCCACACTGTCAGCACGGAGCTGGATATGGAGCTCAAATTCACAAACCCTAAGATCATGACCTGAGCCAAAACCAAGAGTCAGATGCTTAACTAGCTGAATCACCTAGATGGCCCAAAGCTGCTTTTAATTTTTTAACAGTATATCCTGCTATATATATGCAATCTGCTAGAATTCACTTGAAAAGCTACAGGACTCACTATGAATGCTATAGTAATTAAAACAGCACAGGCACAGAGAAATTGACCAACAGGATGGAACAGAGAGTTTTCATCAGATCCATATAAAACTAAAATTTAGTTTCTTCATTTATAAGAATTTTTACTATAAGATCTCTGAGCTTCCAACAGATGAAGTGATTGACCCAAGGTTACAGAATTACTGCATAGTCCATTTATGAGATTCATACTTTACATGTGCAAGTTTTTATTATAAAAATATATCTGTCTTTCAAAGTCTACTTTGTTGTGGTGGTAGTGGTTGTTTCAACATCTTTATTGAGCAGTTTCCATATCACTAAGTTTATCTGCTGCAATTGTAGAGGTCAGCAATTTTCAGTAAATTCACAAAGCTGTGTACCCTACACTGCTAGTGGTCTCAGAAATTTCCTCACTCCCCCCGGCCCCCTTCCACAGAGTTGCTAGGTGGCTGTTCCCAATCATTACTCACTCTCGTAGGTAACCACTGATTCACTTTCTATCGCTTATAGATATGACTTTTCTGGAAATATGACATAAATGGAATCACACAACATAAGAGTCTATTGTGTCTGCCTTTTTCAACTAGTGTAGTATTCTTGAGGTTTTGCCATGTAGTAGCAGGTATCAGTAATTTGTTCCTTTTTACTGCCAAGTAGTATATCATTTATGGCTACATCACATTCCATTTAGCAGCTGATGGATATATGGGGGTTTCCATTTTGGGACTATGATAAACAATACTGCTATAGATATTGGCAAACAGTTATTTTGGGGGACATATATTTTTATTTATTTTGTGCAGATACCTAGGAATAGAATTACTAAATCATACAGTAACTTATTAAAGAAACTGCAGACTATCAAAAGCAGGTGTACCATTCCATTCCTCAGGATTCTATGAGGGCTCCAACCGTGAGTTTGGTCAGGATGACTGTAACCATTCCAGTGGATGTGAAGCTGTACCTTATCGTAGTCTTAATTTGCATTTTCTAATGACTAATGATAATGGAACATCTTTTAATGAGCTGTATTAGTTATTTGTATGTCTTCTTTGTAAAATTCCTGTTCAAATCTTTTGCCAATTAATAGAAATTTCTAGTTGATTTAATTGGGTTGTTTGTGTTATTATTCAGTTGCAAGCATTCTTTATATATGATGAATATAAATCCTTTATCACCTCTATCATTTGTAAACATATTCAACAAGTTTTTAGCTTGTTTTTTTCATTTTCTTAACTGTATCTCTTAAAGAGCAGAAGGTTTTCACTTTGATGAGACCTGGTTTATCAGTTGTTTACCTTTGGCTCATGCTTTTAGTGTCATACCCAAATTTCTGCTTATCTCAAGGTCTCCTTGGATTCTCCTATGTTTTCTTCCAGAAGTTTTATAGTTTTCATTTTTACTTTTGGGTGATGATCAACTTTGAGTTAACTTTTTGCATATGGCATGAGGTAAGAATTGAAGCTAGTTTTTTTTTCTTTTTAAACACAAAATACCAAAATTTTCAAGTCACATTCGTTGAAAAGCCTATCCTCTTTCTATTGAATTTCCTTGACAGCTTTGCTGAAAATCAACTAACCATAAATATATATGCTTGTTCTGGAATTTCTATTCCATTACATTGACATAAAAGTCTATCCTGATATCAATACCATCAGTCTTGATGATTGATATCATCATAGATCGTATATTGTATGGTAAGTATAAGTCCTCCAACTTTTTATTTTTCTATATTGTTCTGGCTAATCTAAGTTCTTTGAATTTCCATGTAACTTTTAGGATCACCCCCTGAATTTCTATTTAAAAAGTCCCATCTGGGGCGCCTGGGTGGCTTAGTCGGTTAAGCGTCCGACTTTCGCTTAGGTCATGATCTCGCGGTTCGTGGGTTCGAGTCCCGCGTCGGGCTCTGTGCTGACTGCCAGCTCAGAGCCTGGAGCCTGTTTCAGTCTGTGACTCCCTCTCTCTCTGACCCTCCCCTGCTCACACTGTCTCTCTCTCTCTCTCCTAGAAATAAATAAAACATTAAAAAAAATAAATAAAAATAAAAAGTCCCATCTGTTTAGATGTTCTCTAAGTTCTCTCAGACATATTTTATATTTCTTAGTACATAAGTCATTCACTTCTTTTTTATCCTAAATAATTTATTGTCCCTCTATCCTAAATAATTTGTTTTTGATGATCCTGTGCATGAAAATATTTTCATAACTTCTTTTCTGAATGGTTCATTGATAGTATATAAGAAATGCAATTTATTTTTGTATGTTTACTTCGTATCCCCAAAGTTATTTTTGTTCTTGTGTTTATTTAAATTCCACTTAATTAATATATAGTGTAATATTAGTTCCAGGTGTACAATATAGTGATTCAACACTTCTATACATCACCCAGTGCTCATCACAAGTGCACTCTTTAATGCCCATCACTCATCTAGCCCACCCCCCACCTCCCCTCTGGTGACCATCAGTGTGTCTCTGTAGTCAAGTGTCTGTTTCTTGGCTTGTCTCTCCTTATCTTTTTCTAATTCTCTTTGCTTGCTTGTTTGTTTTGTGTTAAATTCATATTTAACACATTCATATGTTAAATTCTACATATGACTGACATCATACAGTATTTGTCATTCTCTGAGTTACTATGCTCACATGATAGTCTCTAGCTCCATCCATGTCATTGCAAATGGCAAGATTTCATTCTTTTTGATGGCTGAGTAATATTCTATCATATATATACCACATCCCCTTTATCCATTCATCAGTCAGTGGACACGTGGGCCGTTTCCATAATTTGGCTGTTATTGATAGTGCTGCTATAAACATTGGGGTACATGTGCCCCTTCAAATTTGTATTTTTGTATTGTCTGGGTAAATATCTAGTAGTGCAATTGCTGGATTATAGAGTAGTTCTACTTCTAATTTTTTGAGGAAACTTTATACTGTTTTCTACTGTGGCTGCACTAGTTTGCCTTCCCATCAACAGGGGATGAGGGTTCTTTTTTCTCCACATTCTCACCAACACCTGTTGTTTCTTGTGATGTTGATTTTAGCCATTCTGGCAGATGTGAGGTGATATCCCATTGTAGTTTTGATTTATATTTCTCTGACCACGAGTGATGTTGAACATCTTTTCATGTGTCTATTGGCCATCTTGATGTCTTCTTTGGAAAAATATCTACTCATGTCTTCTGCACATTCTTTAATTGCATTATTTGTTTTTTGGGTGTTAAATTTGATAAGTTCTCTATGGATTTTGGATACTGACCCTTTATCAGATATGTCATTTGCAAATATCCTTCTCCATTCAGATTATTTCCTTCACTGTGCAGAAGATTTTATTTTTTGTAGTCCCAATAGCTTATTTTCATTTTTATTTCCCTCACCACAGGAAATATATCTAGAAAGAAGTTGCTAGTCTAAGTCAAAGAGGTTTATTGCCTATTCTCTCCTAGGAATTTTATGGTTTCAAATGTTACACTTAGGTCTTTAATATGTTTTGAATTTATTTTTGTGTATGGTGTAAGAAAGTAGTCCATTTCATTTTTGTGCATTTTATCTAACACTATATGTTGAAAAGACTGTCTTTTTCCCACTAGATATTCTTTCCTGCTTTGTTGGAGATTAATTGATCATATGATTGGGGTTTATTTCAGGTTTTCTATTCTGTTCCATTGATTTATGTGTCTATTTTTGTATCAGCACCATACTGTCTCGATGACTACAGCTTTGTAACATAACTTGAAGTCCAGAATTGTGATGCCTCCAACTTTGTTTTCCTTTTTCAAGGCTACTTTGGCTATTTGGGGTCTTTGTGTCCCATACAAATTTTAGGATTGTTCTAGCTCTGTGAAAAATGCTGTTGGTATTTTGATAGGGATTGCATCAAATGTGTAGATTGTTTTGGGTAGTGTTGGGAGCCATTATAAGCTCACTAGTCAAGAAAACTTGTGAGGTTAAGGCAAGTTTGCATGGTCTCTTGCCATCAGATGATGACCAATATCCACCCCCACTTAATTGTTTCTGCTTGAGCACCAACCCCCACCCCAGAAGCACCTTGTTGACTGGTATTCAGACGACTTATTCTGGCCTTGATATGCTGATTGCACCTTGTGAAGGAACTTATTGTAGGAACTTCTTCTTTTGTGATTATGGGAGCAAATATTGCGCTTCCTGAAAAACCTATTTTTCTTAATACTTCCCCTTAAGCAAACAGGCTATTGACCCCTGCTCACAAAGAACTAACTTTTGCCTTTGCTATGCTAAAAACATTGTCTTGCTTATATTTGAATGCTAAAGATATCTTCCTTCTCACCTACCTCAATCACTATTGATAAAGGTTATGTATAAGTCTTCTACAAATCTGTGTTCCGGGAAACTTTTACATATCAAAGAAATTTCTCATCAGCAATTATTGTCTAAGGCAAATGCCACTCTGTGCCATCCCCCAAACACTTAATTATATAATAAAACTAAGTCTCAGTCAGTGCAGAGATGCCTGCCTGGTGACCAGAAAGAATCTCGTGGCTCCCTCATCCCTCTCTCATTGACACCGTCCATCCTTCAGGGACCTCTGGACTTGCAGGATCCCAACTCCGGTAGGGTAGTGTAGACATTCCAAGAATGTTCGTTCTTCCAATCCATGAGTATGGAATATCTTTCCATTTCTTCATGTCCTCTTCAGTTTCTTTCATCAGTGTTTACAATTTTCAGGGTTAATTCCTAGGTGTGTTATTGGTCTTGATGCAATTATAAATGGGATTGATTTATTAATTTCTCTCTCCTTTTTCATTATTGGCATATAGACCCAAAGTTGATTTTAATACATTGCTTGGTTCTATTTAAATTAGTGAACTTCAAGTTTATCTCATTCATTTCCTATTTCCCATTATTTTTTGCTTCATATTTTTTCATATACTTATACTTCATTTTATTAGAATCAATTAAAGCAACTCCATGCAATTGTACTATATTTTATACAAATATTTTTAATAAATGTGTATTCTTTTTTTTTTTAATGTTTTTTATTTATTTCTAGGAGAGAGAGAGAGAGAGACAGCGTGAGCAGGGGAGGGTCAGAGAGAGAGGGAGTCACAGACTGAAACAGGCTCCAGGCTCTGAGCTGGCAGTCAGCACAGAGCCCGACGCAGGGCTCGAACCCACAAACCGCGAGATCATGACCTAAGCGAAAGTCAGACACTTAACCGACTAAGCCACCCAGACGCCCCAATAAATGTGTATTCTTAATAGCTTTTTCCCTGGGTGTTGTCCAAACAGTTAATTCATATCAATTTAATTTAGAAAAATTAAAATCCTGTGGAGAAAGACATCAAACTTAATACTGTTGTTCAATAACATTACAAATATAAATATGTACTTATTTTACTGTCAAAATCAAACTCAATAAAATGTGCCTTTTTTTTGAGAATCTAATTATTTGTGCTTTCTCTATTGTTTAAAATAAACCGATGTACAACTTGATAACTTAGTTTAACTTAGAGGTTATATTCAGACATGCTGTGCTCTGTTGATACACGTGTAAGTTTGTCATCGTGTACTGAATAATATTCTAATTCAGCATTTCCCAAACTGTTTGATAGAATGTTTTTGGTTATGAATAAAGAACACCTTAAACAAATAAATTTGGAAAATTACAGGATAGCAAAGGTAAATACCTCATGTTTCTGAGGGACTTCTCAAAGCATTTAATTATTAATATATACCACATCTCTCAAAAGGAAAATGCATCCTGTTTTTTCTTGCCACGAACAATTTCAAATTCAGCAAATGTTATTAGACAAAAAGCAGCTATGCCTTCGTGGCCCCTCAGTCATCAACTTTGTTCTCCAGCCTCATAAATCTAAACTAAAATATTTATTGATTTCTCTGCACCTAGTACCTTCCTCTTCCCAGCCCAAGTCTGGGTTCCATGTCTTGCCCCATCCCACCAGTCAGCACAAACCCTGAGAATGAAGTGTCTCAGGAAAGAACATCAGCTCAGTTCACTGTGACTCTTCCTTCACCTGGATTTTGTCCCTTCCAGCCATCACTGGGTCAGTAGCCATTTAGCGCTGAAATTTGTTTTTAAATCATCTTTCCCAACTGTTTTTATCACAAAGACTGGGTTATCACAAGCTGTGGCACACTATTCAAAATCTTAAGTCTACCCAAAGCATATAAGTGAGGAAAGTAAAATAGCACCTATAAATATTGAAAACTAGGTGAAAAGCTTTAATTTCTGATGATATTATTTTGAAAAAAATCAATAGATTTAACTAAAAAACAACTGGAAATAATAAGGTAGCCAGTTAGAAAAGATGCAGGCTGATCTGTCTCCCACATGCCATCCCTGGCTGCAATAACCGTAAGGGACTAAAACCATTTATAACAGCAAAACAAGGAAAACTCAGCAAGACACACATGCATTCTTTAAGAAGAAATTAAACTGCTGCACCAAAGAAGCTAAAAGCTTTTGAATAGAAGTAATAAAAAGGGACTAATGGTCTACATGTTAAGAAGCATTTGAATATAATGTGACTTAAATAGATATTTCTAGGCCATGTTTAATATTTAGCACATTTATTTATTTAAAGCATACCTAGGTATGTATGTGAGTTAAAGATTTGGAAAAGGTGCTAAAATTGTAGAGTAAAAATAGATTCTCCATAAATGTAGTGTGGCCCCTCTGTTTTGAATGTAATGCCTTAGAATTCAAATAGGTTGAGACTGAACAGATGTTTCACATAAGAGAAAAAACAAATTTATAAAAAAGTATAAAGTGAAATATTTTCATTAGTTATCAATATTATAAATTGAATAAATTAATAGTAAGATACTACTTATCATTTATCATCTATCAATTTAGCAAAAATTAATTTAGCCCATATAATACTATACATACATAAATGCGTGTCTGTGTGAAATGGTAAGAATTTAGAGAAATTAAGCATTATTAAACACTCAGTTACTGTGTACATTTTACAAATTATTTGTGAAGCAATTTATACATTGAGCCATTTAAAAAATATCTCTCTTACTAATTATCTTGGGCAACAGTCTAGTTTTTTAAACTTTATTTATTTTGAGAGAGAGAGAGAGAAAGCAGGGGAGGAAAGAGAAGGAGAAAGAGAAAGAAAGAGAGAGAGAGAGAGAGAGAGAGAAAGACAGAGAAAGACAGAAAGAGAGAGAGAATCCCAAGCAGCCTCCACGCTGTCAGCACAGAGCCTGATGTGGGGCTCGAACTCACGAACTGGGAGAGCATGATCTAAACCAATAACAAGAGTCACCCACTTAATCAAACGAGCCACCCAGGTGCCCCCAGGCTTATTATTATGAATAGTGCATTCAGTGTGTTTTTCTTCATAATCATCACATATTAGAAAACAATATCTAAAAAATTCTTTCAAGTTTCTGACAGTAACAAAGTATCAGTTCAGTGCTATGTCCTCAGTACCTAGTGCACAGCAAATTATAAGGACTTGATAAATATTCTTGAATGAATAGAGTATATGATTCACATCTTCTCAATAAAATATTATATAGATATTTAGTATAATAACTGAAAAGCCTAAGCAGCAACATGAATATATATATTGCAATAAGTAAAAAGGATACAAACTTATGTACTTTCTATGCATACTGTCATTAAACTAAGTAAATAATACATATCTATGTATACATATAAAAGTAATGGAAGAAACAATATTAAAGTAAGTTCAACTGTGATACCAAGTTATTCATCATGAAATACTAGGAAGTCATAACTGAAATGAGTCAGATATACATAGGATATATAGGAGTCAGATAATATATATAAAAACCATTTTACAGATTACAAAGATCTTCACAAATGTTAAGCAGTAATTTTCATGATTCACCATGAGTTATGATCTCCACTGATTACTAGTATTTGTACATTGTGAATGAGCAACTATTTATTCTATGGCTTAATGATTTCCCTAGAAAAATATGAACATTTGGAAAAAGAAGAAAAAGGAGGAGGAGGAGAAGGAAGAGGAGGAAAAAGAAGAGATAATTAGTTTGTCATCTATTTTGCTCTTTTAAGAAATTAAGAATAAATTAGGCATGCTGTATATGACAGCAAATTTCAAATTTTCAAATCTGGGTCAAAGTTTTATTTTTTATATATATATGGAAATAAAGGGAACTGTTTTAAGGAAAACTGAACAACTACTCAAGTGAAATAATCATGTGTCCCATAATCTTCATGTTAATAAATACTCATTTCCAATATTATTTTAGAAATATTGAGTATGGCTTGAGTATGGCTATGATGAAGATATTATTAGAGAAATTAGACTCCATTAGATACATGCTTTGGTTATTAAGCAATGTTTTCAGACAATGGTTGAGTTTTTCCCATTCATTCTGGGAACTATATATTTAACACCATTGTATTGGTTTAATATATTTTATGTTTTTATAGTTATTATTTTAAATGGTGATAGTTCATAGAATTAATTTTAACTGCACAGTTACTGCCTACTAAACACTTTTGTAAACAGTAAAGATAAGGTGTGAGCCAAACCAAAAAAAATGTTTCTACTAAATACGTATCAACATCTGAATAGATTTAATATTAGCAAATCTAGCCATTCAAAACAAGAAAAGACAAAATGAAAGGAATCTCTGGAGCTTCTATTTATATTTATAAATACAGACAGAAATAAGTTGTTTAACAGATAGCTCTCTCTTCCCCAAATTATTACAGTTTTCACTTGGTATTTAATAGAACACATTATTTATTACAATATAAATTCTGCCCTCCACTCCACAGGGCAAGATCCGACTGCATCCCCCATCATTAATAGCCGAAGTATCTGGTGCAGAACAAGTACACTGGTGTGTGCTCAATAACATGAGAGAGAGAGAGAGAGAGATGTGTGTATATATATATGTGTATACATTATATATAATATATATATATACATTATTTTGCAGAATAGGTTTGTTGTCACTTATTTAGCCATTTAAATTTTTCCAAATGATCAGAATATGAAATTCAGTGACAAATTTCAAACAAAAGGCCAATAATTTGATCAATTCAGTAACATAGACACAACACTTGAGGGAGTATTCTCTGCATACAAGCAGAGTACTAATGGTTTCTTAAATAGAAGGTCTATTTTCTGGTAGTATTTATACCATATCTTTTTTTTTTTTTTTTCTGAATCTAAATAGTAGTCAATTTAAAAATCTGGATTACAGGGGCGCCTGGGTGGCTTAGTCGGTTAAGCATCCGACTTTCGCTTGGGTCATGATCTCGCTGTTCATGGGTTCGAGTCCCGCGTCGGGCTCTGTGCTGACTGCCTGCTCAGAGCCTGGAGCCTGTTTCAGTCTGTGACTCCCTCTCTCTCTGACCCTCCCCTGCTCACACTGTCTCTCTCTCTCTCTCTCCTAGAAATAAATAAATAAAACATTAAAAAAAAAACCTTTAAAAAAAATCTGGATTACAGCTGGAATCCACTGGGAAATAATCTACCAAATGGATCAGAGTAGTTTTAGATCAGATGAAACCTGGCTTAAAATACACACATTCTTCTCCAGTCAAAAATGTCCAATATGCAGCAGGTGTATCAAGTTGCCTGATAAATGACCATATGTGTGTCATTAACTATAAGAATATTTTTTTCTTAGAGCATATGCGGATACCCTTTCAGCAGTCAATGCCACTAAACTGATATTTTTTCTCTAGTCCTTACAATATAACTATAGACTAGTCCACAATCTTGAGAAGAGTAAGTTCTGAGGGAGGAAAGCCCTAGAAATAACTGAGGCACACTCAGTTTACTCTGTGTGAAGGTGCTATTCACATTAGTAGAAATGGAAATACTGTTGCCATTTTATTTCTCAGAATAATGCTTCTGTTCTCAAGGGATTTAGTTGTGAGTAGCTCTTGGGAATTGAAGAGTCTTTAGGACTGTTCTAATTATAATATTCTATAGTTTTGCAAATAAACCACAGAGTTTAGTCTTTTAGTTTACATAGACATCTCTCAATGACCTTACCTATTAAGTTTCCTTTGTAGACCATATACCACCATCAGGATCACTCAGTTCAGATTAGTAAAATGTTGTGTTTTGTCTTGTTTTTTTCATCATAAGTGTATTCTTTAATCCCATCACCCATTTCCCCCATACCCCCACCCTCCTGCCCTCTCATGACCATCAGTGTGTTCTCTGTAGTTAAGTCTGTTTCTTGGTTTGCCTCCCTTTTTTTCCTTTACTTGTTTGTTTTGTTTCCTAAATTCCACATATGACTAAGATCATATGGTGTCTGTCTTTCTCTGACTGACTTATTTAATTCAGCACTATATTATACTCTTTAGCTCCATCCAAGTCATTGCAAATGGCAAGATTTCATTCTTTTTAGGGCTGAACAACATTCCATTCACATCTTTATCCATTCATCTATTGATACACATGGGCTGTTTCCATAGTTTGCTATTGTAAACAATGCTGCAATAAACATCCAGGTGCATATATCCCTTTGAATTACTATTTTTGTACTTTTAGGGTAAATACCCAGTAGTGTGATTCCTGGATCATAGAGTAGTTCTATTTTTGATTTTTTACAAAACCTCTATACGGATTTCCAGGGTGGATGTACCAATTTGCATTTCCACCAACAGTGCAAGAGGGTTCCCTTTCTCTGCATCCGACAACACCTGTTATTTCCTATGCTGTTAACTTTAGCTGTTCTGACCAGGTGTGAGGTGGTATCTCACTGTAGTTTTGATTTGCATTTCCCTGACCCTGAGTGATGTTGAGCATCTTTTCATGTGCCTGTTGGCCATCTGGATGTCTTCTTTTGAGAAATGTCTGTTCATGTTTTCTGCCCATTTTTAAATTAGAATATTTGCATTTGGGTATTGAGTTGTATAAGATCTTTACATATTATGGATACTAATCCTTTTAGAATATATCATTTGGAAATTATCTCCTCCCATTCAGTAAGTTGCCTTTTAGTTTTGTTAATTGTTTCTTTCACTGTGTAGAAGATTTTTATTTTGATATTAGTCCCAATAGTTTATTTTTTCTTTTATTTCCCTTGCCTCAGGAGACATATCTGGAAAAATGTTGCTACGGCTGATGTCTGTGAGTTTACTGCTTATGCTCTCTTCTAGGATTTTTATGGTTTCAGATCTCACATTTAGGTCTATAATGCATTTTGAGTTTCTGTATGCAAATGGTGTAAGAGAGTGGTCCAGTTTCTTTCTTTTGCATATTGCTGTCCAGGTTTCCCAGCACAATTTGTTGAAGAAACTGTATTTTTCCCTTTGGATATTCTTTCCTCCTTTGTCAAAGACTAACTGACCATAAAATTGTGGGATCATTTCTGGTTTTTCTGTTCCAACATTGATCTACGTGTCTTTTTATGCCAGTACCATACTGTTTTAATTACTATTGCTTTGTAATATAACTTGAAATCTGGAATTGTGATACCTCCAGTTTGGTTTTTCTTTTTCAAGTTTGCTCTGACTCTTCAGGAATCTCCTGTGACTCCATACAAATTTTAGGATTGTTTGTTCTAGTTTGTGGAAAATGCCATTCATATTTTGATAGAGATTGCATTAAACCTGTAGAATGCTTTGGGTAGTATTGCCATTTTAACAATATTTGTTCTTTCAATCTATGAGCATGGAAAGTTTTTACATTTCTTTGTGTCCTTTTCAATTTATTTCCTAAGTGTTCTTTAGTGTTCAGAGTACAGGTCTTTCATCTCTTTGGTTAAGTTTATTCCTAGATGTTTTATTGGTTTTGGTGGAACTGTAAGTGGTATTGTTTTCTTAACTTCCCTTTCTGCTGTTTCATTATTAGTGTATAGAAATACAACAGATTTGTTAATGAAAGTTTGCTCTTTAACAATATATACAGTTTCCGGGACAAAGTTCAGAATAGAAAACAAGGCGAGTACTCTGAATTAGACTAACTTTGAATTCTTAGTTTTGGTTCTGTGGTCAGGTCCCCTCCCTAAGGAAAGAAAACCCCTCAAGGCAAACTGTCTACATGCATACAGGACAACATCCCTCACGACCCTGTAACATGAGACCACATAATCAGACTGCATATTTGTGTGTTACCATATACGGGAGACAAAGAAGAAATATATTTAAAAACTATGCCACATGGTGTTCGGGGCTCAGTTCTTTGGGTACAAATCCAATTGATCAATGCTGGCAGGAATAAAGTTGCTTCCTGAAAAGAAAAGCCTTGGTGTCATGACTCTGTGTGAGAATCCTGCTACATTATTTGGGGGTTCGTCCGGGATTCGGAGATGGTGCGTTTCCACCTCCTTTACCACCAGGGATGGGAAGCTCGGGGTGCCTGGAGAGGCAGTCTCATCTGGCCCTAGCGGACCACTTGATCCACAGGAGATGCTCCCTGCCAGCGCACTAACAGAACCCATGAGGCCCAGGAACCCACTCAGGCAGACCTGCCCCTAAGAGGCAGAAGGGGAGCCTGCTCACCTCCCAGAGTTGCACTAGTAAGTCCACAGTGAAGAGGACAAAGCTGCAACTCTAAGGCTTTGGGTGCTGGGCGCTGGGCGGCAGGTTGGGGGTCGCAGTGTAACTGTGTATGGGGACATGTCTCTCATTCATTTTCTGGGTCAGTGACTATGATAATTAGAGTCAACTGTCTCTCATTATTCTACCTCAGAATGGGGACTTTAAGGAATATTCCCAAGCACCTACCGAAACTTCTTTCATTTTGGGGAAATTCCCTGTCTTCTCTGGACTGATATGGACTGCTTAATTCCACTGGTGGAGAACAAAACAAAACAAAAGAAACCTAGAGTCTGCTCCTCCGTGTCTCAGCAGACAAGATTTAAAACTGGGAATTCTCTTTCTCTGCCTTCTGCTGGCCCTTGCCTCTTCTGCCCTCCCTTCCCCCTCCTGTTTCTGCCCCACCTGGTGGGGGGAGGGCAGCCTGCAAAATTGGCTCCTCAAGGCCTCAGGCACCATCAGCTCCTCCTCCCACCCTAGAGGTCTTGGAACAAAGACCACCAAAGTCAGATTTTCCCACTAATGTTCCAGGTAAAAACTTAATCTTGGGGAACAAATGGTCTTACATGGACTCAAGTAAAACGTATTCAGTGTTTAAGCTAATTTAAGTTTGTTGATTTGAGATGGACAATGTTTATCAACATTATAAAAAAACTTATTCTTCGTAGATTCGCTGAAAGTCAAATAAGCTCATGTTATCTCTGTTCCAATTTGTTAACAAAAGGATGGCTTAAAGTGATGGTTAATTTTGTCTCAAAGTTTTCATAGGTAATTGTTAAGATAGCTTTCAAAGTCTTTGGTAACCTAAAACAAAGTTTTGCTTGCATAATAAATTGAGTTGATTTCACTGGATACCTAATGAGATAAGAAGCTAAAGCACTAATTACTAGATGTAGGTTTGTGCTCCTGACTTGGAGCACAGAAACTAAGGATATTTGGATCTGTGGGAAAACATGCTTTATGCTTAATGGATTCATAAGTTTGCCATTTAAAAAATTCTGATGTAACAGAGTTCACAATTGGTTATTACTTAGTTTTCACTGGAGACTAAGGTTTCTAAGAGTTAAAGTTCTGCTAAATGTAGTTAAAACTGATAAAAATTTAAAAAGCAACTCTGTATATAGAAAAGTAGGAGGTATAAAAAAGATATAATAAATGGAAATTTATTTTTGTTAAAAGTAAAAGAAAGTAATTTTGTGTAAATGAGACTGGTTATTTGGAGAGAAATGGCTTAGGACAAAATCTAAATGCAAAGAAAACTTGTAGAAGGTTCATGAAGAAACCTTCTTTGGCAGGGGAATAAACCCTGACTTTGGCTCTTTAACCCTCTCCCTCAATGGCCAATGATCAATATGTAAGTTACTGTTGGGCCAAAATAAAATTAGTGCATCCTATGACAACCAGTAAAGTCTTGCTTGGTCAAAGCCCATACCCCCAAGGTTCTGCAGGGGAGAAACAGAGGGGTCAGAAAAAAAAAAAAAAAAAAACAGAAAAGACCGGGTCAGCTCTAGGAGGTAGGGTCAAGCCTGGGTAAGAATGGCTGCTTCTAGCACCTCTTGAGACTGATAGGGCTTCTGGCTGCCAGTCACACAGCCAGCCAAAACCACGGGCCAGGAGATGGGGTTTCCCCTACCCAGCTATAGGAAATTGAGATAAGGGACAACTTTCTTCCTTTTTCCTAGAGATGAGTAATTCCCCAATCAAGCCATTACTCTTTTGGAATGCTGTATGATTCATTTTCTTTTGCGCAAAGGCTTGGTCCCAATACAAATTGGAAGAGGGAACCTGGCTACCAGAGGAAACATCAATGACAATACTATCCTACAATTGGACTTGTTTTGTGAAGGAAATAGGAAGAATTCCCCTATGTTCATTGTTTTTGGGCCTTAAAAAACAATGAGATATATGTAAATAATGTAAGGTGAATCCTACTTTAATGGCAACCCTTCCTAAAGTCCAGCAATCAGGAGGGGAAACAATTAGGAGTCCCTTACCTGTATCCAAAACAGACCTAGAAAAGGAGGAAAGGAAGTCTTCCACCTCAACCTCCTCCTCCTAGGGTCCTCCATCTATATTAAAAAAAAAAATACAATTCTGCTCCTGCTACCCACCTTATCCAGGCCCTCCCCGTACTCTAACAGGCATGTTTACGTTATTAGGTTTAAGGCAGGTAAAAGGAGATCTAGGTAAAATTTCTCATCAGCTCAGTATATAAAGGCTTTTCAGAATATTATGTATGTGTTTGAGTTGACCTGGAAAGATACAATCTTTTGTTAAATCAGACTCTTAATGAGACAGATGTTTGGGGGGGAGGGGAGGAAATCTAAGATTTAGCCCTTAAATTATGCTAAATTAGCCACTATTTTATGAACACAGAATGAGAGCCCAATGGCCTTCCTGGAGAGGTTGAGGGAGGCTCTCATTAAATATATGGCTACCTCCCCTGACACCCCTAAGGCTGAGATGATTTTAAAGGACAAAGTTGTCACTCAATCAGCCCTAGATATTCACAGAAAATGAAAAAATTGGCTGTTGGCCTTGAAGGGACGCTGGAGAAGCTCTTATGAGCTGCCAACTGGGTATGTTACAAACAAGATCAAGAGGAGAAAACAAACAAGCAAACCAGAAAAGGAGGCTTTAAAAAAAAATCTGAGGCCTTAGCTGTGGCCTTACATATTATGTCAGACTGGACTTCCTAAGGTCCTGGCACCAAGCGCCATATAGATTGCCATTGAGGGCACTAAAATGAAAACATCCTCAGAGGGGACCACCAACATGAAAACCCCATAAGCCATGCCCCTTACGTGGAGACTGGAGACGTGGAGACGGTCACTAGAGATCTGAATGCCCTCAGGGACCTCCATCTGTGAGGGCTCAGATTACCAATGTCCCTGGAAGGGACTAACCCAGGCCTGGGGCTCTTCACGGTGGCTGCCCTAAACCAACTGTCTATCAGAAACCCAGAACCTCGGTAACTCTAAATAAAGAAGGAAAACTGCTTGATTCCCTTCTTAACACCAGAGCTCCCTTTCTGTCATCTTTCCACTCCAGGCCAACTATCCAAATGCAGCATGACGATTAGAGGCATCTCCAGAAAACTAAATTTTTCTCTCAGCCTCTGGGAAGTATATGGGGAAACCTAATTTTTTCTCATTCTCTCCTGATAATGCCAGACAGTCTTACTCCCTTGCTAGAAAGGGACATTTTAATGAAATTAGAGACTATGGTGCTACTAACTCCAGGAGAGATAAACTATTATGTGAGTTTTTGAAAATTACTGGAAAGGCTGTAGATACCAGGGTTCAGGAAAAGAGTTTGCTTCTATATTGATTACTAAAGGAGACTCAATCCCACCTGCTCTCCCAAAACAAAACAAACTAGGGTCTGACTTCTAGACACTGTCTCCAGCCCTTGGAATGGTTACAAACAGAGCAGGACAATTACTATCATCAAGCTCACGGAGCTAAGATCATTAAAACACAGCATTAGGCGTTTCATTAAAGGAGAGATAAAACTTATCAAATGGCCCAAAGGATGTTTACTGGAAAAAATTTATCAAGGACAATTCTGCAAGTAGTATCAGTCTGTGAAGTATGTCTTAGAAACAATCCTTTCAACCACAAACTTGCTCTCCCAGACAATCAAGGAACTGGAGATTATCCAGGAAAGAGTAACAATTAGATCTCACTCAGATGCAAAAGTCAAAAAGAAAAAAAATTCTAACATCTGATGATATGGGTTAATGCTTTTATAAGTTGGGTAAAGCCTTTCCCCTACAAAACAGAAAAGGCACAAAAAGGAATCTACAAAAATCTGCTTTATAAAATAATACCCAGGTTTGGCTTACTTAAAAATTTACAAATTAATAATGGTAAATGGCTGCCTTGACTGTTTCTCTAGTAGAACTCCTGGCTCTTAAAAAAAAATTTATACAGCAGAACAAAGCAGACTGTCTGCTTATACTCAGCAAAACTCTAAATAACACCTCACAAGCATTAGATGCTTGAAAAAATTTTTTAATTAAGTTGGAGCCAAACTCATGGAAATAGAGCCACCACTGATTGCTTACTGCTCCTGCTTCTCCACTTCCCGGGTTATGAGAGATTCCCTGACGTATGTTGTTTACAAAGTCAGGGTATCTCCTGGATTGACAGGTTTGCAAACTGTCATTTATCTTAAAACATTATCTTAAGATGCCATTTGATCAGTATAATCTTTACTTTGTGTTTTCTCTGTGTGTCTGCTAATGTTTATGCTGCCTCATGCCTGCCAGTCTTCCTATAAAACCATACTGTGGGCCACTCGACCAACCCTTGGGTAGCCTCTACACCATCCCTTATCAGCTTGCAGAAGCCAGATGGCCATCGTCCCTGCTCCCTAATGGCAGTTACAGGCCCTACTGCAGGGGAGAAATAAATGGGGGAAGGGGTGTAACATTAGGCAGAGGGAGATAAGGGACCTTCAGGGAAGCAGACTGCAGCTACAAGTGAGAGGCTAAGGAAGCAGATGGGGTTCTCCCCTTATGAAATCCTTTATGGGCACCCTCCCCCCCATTATCAGGGGCATGGGGGGGGGAATCTAAATGAGACAATCTAACCCTAAGACAACAGATGTAGGCCTCTGGCTTTACCCTAACCACCTTTCACCACTGGTCAGAGAATAATAACCTGTGAATCTGACCACAGACACTGACCCCTTTAAACCAGGAGATCCAATATGGATAAAAGAATGAAATGTCCAACCCCTAAAACCCCTCTGAAGGGGCCTATTCACTGTCATTTTGTCCACCCCTACTGCATTAAAGGTAGCCGAAGTGGGTCCCCGGATTCATTACAACAGAGTAAAGCTGGCATCTCAAAACTAGGAGTGCATTCCTGATCCATCAACGCCAGGCAAGCTGACCACACGAAAAGAGCAATCTGCAACGCCAGGGCCTCCAGGAGACTGCAGCCTTGCTTTAGTCACTCCAGAAACTGACTGATCTAAGCACAGCAGAAGCGTGAGGAATCGATGGTCTGACAAAACAAAAGACTGTCATTATTTTCCATGTTTCCTTACTGGGATGCACTGTCAGGCCTTGTTTCTCACTATTATTGTGATTCTTCCTCTGCTCTTTGCCATAGGATTGGCCGAGGCTGCCCTGGGCGGCTGGGAATGTGATGAGAGGTTTCTGTTAACTCTCACCTTCCCTCTGTGGATAGGATACTTTGCTGGCACCAACATGGGAAAACAATGGCCATAAGAGACTAAAAAAATTAGATCCCCACAAACCTTATAGTAAAACAAAATACCCCAGTCCTACTATATAGTACTTCCCTCAGTCTGGTCAGGATTCTATGTTTTGGAAACTATTCATCCATCTTTCTTCCTGCTCCCACTTGCCAGAGGGAAACATTTGGGAGTCCAAGTATATGGGAACAGTGAGACTCAAAGGAAACAGTTGGCCTTACAAATTTGGCAATTAAAAAGATAATACATGACCTCCAGAGCATATAATCCAATATTATGGCCCTGCCACTGGGGCAGAGGATGGGTACCAGGGCTACCACACACCCATTTACACACTAAACCACATAATTAGACTGCAAGCAGTTGTAAAAATTATAACCAATGAAACTGTCAGAGCTCTTAACTTACCAGCCAGGCAACAAACCAAAATGTACAACGCCCTCTATCAAAATTGCTTGGCCTTAGATTACCTGCTTGCTTCTGAGGGAGGTGTTTTTGTGAAAAATTTAACATGAGTAACTGCTGCCTACAGATAGATGATGAGGGAAAAGTCACAGAGAAGATCACAGATCAAATAAAAAAGGTTGTTCATGCCTCCGTCCAGATCTAGAACTGTTGGAACTCTGGGGAGTTATTTGGAGGATGGTTTTCAACTCTCAGAGGATTTAAAGCCCTTATGGGAATTATCCTCCTAATTTTGGGAGGGAGCTGAATCTTACCATGCTTGCTCCCCTGGTTGTACGGTCTGATTCCAATGGGAGACAAAGTAAAAAATGCATAAAAAACTAAGCCAAGGGGCGCCTGGGTGGCTTAGTCGGTTAAGCGTCAGACTTTCGCTTAGGTCATGATCTCACGGTTCGTGGGTTCGAGCCCCGCGTGGGGCTCTGTGCTGACTGCCAGCTCAGAGCCTGGAGCCTGTTTCAGAGTCTGTGACTCCCTCTCTCTCTCTGACCCTCCCCTGCTCACGCTGTCTCTCTCTCTCTCTCTCCTAGAAATAAATAAAACATTTTTTTAAAAATTAAAAAAAAAAGAAAGAAAAAAACTAAGCCAAGTGTTGTTTGGGGTTCAGTTCTTTGGGTACAAACCAAACTGAGTGGTGCCGGCAGGAATAAATTGCTTCCTGGAAAGAAAAGCCTCAGTGTCATGACTCTGTGTGAGAGAATCCTGCTACAGTTCACCCAAGGATATAAGGTGATCACCTTAAGGCTTTTTTTTTTTTTTTTATTTTTTTATTTATTTCTAGGAGAGAGCGTGAGCAGGGGAGGGTCAGAGAGAGAGGGAGTCACAGACTCTGAAACAGGCTCCAGGCTCTGAGCTGGCAGTCAGCACAGAGCCCCACGCGGGGCTCGAACCCACGAACCGTGAGATCATGACCTAAGCGAAAGTCGGACGCTTAACCAACTAAGCCACCCAGGCGCCCCTCTTAAGGCATTTGACATTATCTTGTAATGTTAAAAAGTCACCTATGCTTCATCCTAGTAATTCTAATTATAGGTGTATGCCTGAAGGAAATTCTAGCACATATGCAAGAACACTTGTCCAAGAATGTTGATAGCATTACTCTTCTTACCAGCAAAATGGTGAAAACCAAGCCCCAAAAGTCTGTTGATAGGGGAAGAAATAAATAAGGTATGGTTTATTTGCACAACGGAATAGTATACAACAGTAAGAGTGAATGAACTACAGCTGCATGGAACAACGTAGAGGAATCTTGGAAGCATAATGCTGAGTGAAAAACACATTTCTCCAGGCTTCATATAGTATGATACCCTATTCTATAAAGCTCAAGAACAAATAAAACTAAACAGTACATTATTTAAGCACATATTTGCAAGTAATAAAAGCATAAGAAAAGTGATAGAATTATAAACCAAAATTTCAGAAGTCATTACTTATAGTAGGGGAGACAGGAGGCTGGATGAGAGAGGAACATGTAAGTACACAGAGTTACCGGCAATGATCCAGGACCTGATTTAGACTGTGGGTTGTGATTAGTTGTTAATCACATGCTTTATTTTGTGTATTTATTCTTTAATATGCATCAAATACTATATTAAAAATATATATATAAACAATTTTTAAAAAAATTTTAATGTTTTATTTACTTCTGAGAGAGAGAGAAACAGCATGAACAGGGGAGGGTCAGAGAGAGAGGGAGACACAGAATGTGAAGCAGGCTCCAGGCTCTGAGCTAGCTGTCAGCACAGAGCCTGATACGGGGCTTGAACCCACAAACCGTCAGATCACGACCTAAGCCGAAGTCAGATGCTTAACTGACTGAGCCACCCAGGCGCCCCTAGATAATTTTAAGATATGATTAAAAATTGACTAAATACTATGGATTATCCAGTAAATATTATTCTCCTCTAGTAATTTTAAGAAAAGATGTAGTCTTCTCATTTACTTATTTATTTATTCCCCCTTTACTGTGGAAATACGAGTCAGGCACTATGCTAGGTACTAGGGATTCAAAGACAGTCAGTGTCCTTAAGTAGCTTATAATCAGGTAAAAGAAGTTTAATATCCAATTGTAATTTTCCATGAATAAATAAAATGTTGCATAAAAATGCTTAGAACATAGTAAGTACTTGAAAATATTAACTAGAATTCTTACTATTACTATTACTGTTATTTGAATGGGGGTGGGAGGAGTAGCCTTGAGGACACAGACGCTGAACACTTATATTCTTCAAGAAGTATACTCTCTCCCTCGCTAACCCAGAGTGTATACAATAATGGATGTTTCTGTTTCATGTGGCGCCTCTGAGTAAGCAGAATCTGAAAGGTAAGAGAACAAAGCAAACCAAATACTATTTAATCTAAGCTCTACACCACACTGCCTGTTCTTTTAATATTTACTCTCTTTATAAATGTTTGCCCTTCACGTTGCTCTGATAATTCTAAGAATGCAATTTCCCCACTGAGTTCTACTTATCTTTGGAAAAGCAAAACTAGACATAGTTTATGGGCCAAATGGGAGAACCAAAAAAACAATACATATAACATGAGAACTTTCAACTCTGCCTCCTGATCCACACGGCTCTGCAATCTGGTAGCTGCCTCTTAAAAGTCTTGGGGGTGGGGCGCCTGGGTGGCTTAGTCGGTTAAGCGTCCGACTTTCGCTTAGGTCATGATCTCGCAGTTCGTGGGTTCGGGCCCCGCGTTGGGCTCTGTGCTGACTGCCAGCTCAGAGCCTGGAGCCTGTTTCAGTCTGTGACTCCCTCTCTCTCTGACCCTCCCCTGCTCACGCTGTCTCTCTCTCTCTCTCTCTCTCTCTCTCTCCTAGAAAT
>NW_024081270.1:829348-832316 GCF_003009895.1 Hyaena hyaena | reverse complement strand
TCTCTCTCTCTCTCTCTCTCTCTCTCTCTCCTAGAAATAAAAAAAAAAAAAAAAGTCTTGGGGGTAAACTGAGGTCCCTTGTCAGATGAAGGAACCCAACACACACCAACTGATGGTGTT
Organism: Hyaena hyaena; assembly: GCF_003009895.1. Lineage (NCBI taxonomy): Eukaryota > Metazoa > Chordata > Mammalia > Carnivora > Hyaenidae > Hyaena > Hyaena hyaena. Next base: position 832,196 of record NW_024081270.1, on the reverse strand, counting down.
TTAGCCTGGGATAAAAATTGGGAGTATAAATACAGTCTGCTAAGTAAAGAATATTAAGGCAAAAAAGGAATTAAACTTTTTAGAGAAACTTACACACTTCTGTACATTCTTACACAGAACAATCACCATCGCTGTATAAACAAACTTGAAAGTAACTCATGGCCAAAATTATTTTATTCAGGTCTCAGTGGATGACAGTACCAAAGGCCTGAGCTATATAAAACCATGAGTTTAGACGCTAGATGCCCACACAAATCACACAGGTTTCAAGTCAAATCTTCAACCCAGTAATGCTATCACTCGAAATTCCAAAAGTATATCCACCAAATGAGTAATTTAAACAGAGAAGCAAACATAGCCCTTGGCAGAGGGTCCCTCAGGAGCAGCCCTGTGGGCACCATGCCACCTGCTGCTTCCTGTCTCAGGTTAACAGATGGTGGATGGAGACGAGCGGCTGATCCCACCACAGAGAGCAGCTCCCGCATTGAGTGACAGTCCAACCAAAGCGTGAGCGCTCAGATCCTCTGTTTTACTGGAGCCAGGAGAAAGACACGGCTCTTATTTCAGCTTTCCTATCTTACCTTTCTACAAATAGCCCAAAACAAAAGGGAAATAATCCCTCTAGTGGTAAAATACATCAACAGCAAAGCACAGGCTGAGGTGGCCCAGCTAAAGTTGCCTGATTTTGACTGCAGAAGGTAGAAACCACTCACAACTGTGAGGCAGGCAGGCAGGACACTCAAGCCGGTGATTTTCGTCATCAGATAAAATACAGATGTCCAGTTAAATTTGAAATAATGAATATTTTTTAGTGTAAGAATGGCCCATGCAATATTTGAGATATATTCATATGAAAATATTTGTTGTTGCTTATCTGAAACTCAAATTTAACCGGTCCTATACTTTATCTGCAAAATCTGGAAACAATACTAATAATGGATTTCAACAATTACAGCAGCAGTGTCTGACTGAGCTCCAAACAGAAATCCCCTGATAAGCATATAATCACCGAAAATGGTACAATACACACCCATGATGTATTTGGCCTCCCCGACACAGTCCAAATGCACAGAATACTAGAATTAATTCAGTTAGAAAAGGTTCATTGCACCTTCGAAGGTTATAGCATATAACAGGTTAAAATATCTCATCATTTCTATTGCTAGTATATTCAGATGACTTCTCTTTTTTGTTTAAAAAGTTTATTTTGCAAGATTAATACACTACATTATTTTGAAAGCTAGGAAAGACAGGCTAGAAAACAAAACCATTAAACAACCATATTCCCACCAACCTACAGAAATACTGATATCAGATAACTGTTCGACCTAACAGGTATAAGTACATGTCATTATTGTTTATTTACTTATTTATTTTGAAGGAGAGAGACAGACTGTGAGCAGGTGAAAAGGGCAGGCATCGAGAGAGAGAGAGAGAGAAGACAGAGAGAGACGGAGACAGAGACAGAGAGCGAGCGAGAATCCCAAGCAGTCTCCACGTGGAGGCCCGATTTGGACTCAAACCTCCCAACCATTAGATCCTAACCTGAGCTGAAATTAAGAGTTGGATGCTCAACCTACTGAGCCGCCCAGGCGGCCTGCATGACACTGTTTACTGCTTTTCCACTAATATATTCATTCTTTCATTTATTTATTTATTTTTGAGAGAGAGAGAGAGAGAGAGACAGCGTGAGCAGGGGAGGGTCAGAGAGAGAGGGAGACACAGAATCTGAAGCAGGCTCCAGGCTCTGAGCTGTCAGCACAGAGCCCGATGCGGGGCTCGAACCCACGAACCGTGAGGTCACGACCTGAGCCGAAGTCGGACGCTTAACCGACTGAGCCCCCAGGCGCCCCAACGTATTTATTCTTAAATAGGACTTTACCCACATGGAGCTTACCTTCCAGCGGAAGGAGACAAAGTTACAAACAAAAATATGATCCACAAGAGGACCCGTGCGGTAGAGAAAATGACGCCAAGCGGGAGAGAGTGTTGGGAGACGGGGTGAAGCCTGGTGTTTACGTCAGATAGTGAGGGGCGATAACCACCCTCCCCCCATATGCGGACACAAGAGGAGGCCTGGAGTCAGTGCTGCAAGCAGTCCTTGCAGTTTCGGGTTTTACCTGAGGGAACACCGAAGCTTCTGGAAGGTTAAGTCCCACGCGTGCGCAGTTGTGCAGCGGCGGGGACGCAGCCCGGCAGAAGGCGGCGGGCGATGCCCACGGCCGGGCCGGGGGGTGGCACGCTCCACAGGGCGAGCGAACGGGGAGGGGCAGGGACGCACAACCCCAGCCCTCAGGGGCCTTCCTGCGGCGAGACCTGACGCTCCGCGCATGCCTGCCGCCGCCAGTCTTCTCCTCCCAGGGGCCTGCGCGGCGGCGCGGGACCGCCTGTGACCCCGCGGTGACCCCGGAGGGGCGCAGACCTCGCGCTGGGGACGGCTCTGCGCCGAGCCGGAGGAGGACTTCCCGCAGCCGAGGGGCCGCTGGGCTCTCACCTGGGCAGGCAGGTGCTCTGAGTGCGACGGCAGCGAGAGTGTGTGACCTGAGTGTCCGGGTCCGGCGCCCGGGGGCTCAGTCGGCCCAGGTCCTGGGTTCAAGTCTCGCACTGAATGACCCCGCTGCTCGCTGGCTCTCGCGCTCTCTCCCCCCCTCCCCCATCTGCTCCTCATGGAATCTCTCTCTCTCTCTCTCTCTCCCCCTCTGCTCCTCATGGAATTCTCTCTCTCTCCCCCCCCCTCTGCTCCTCATGGAATTCTCTCTCTCTCTCCCCCCCTGCTCCTCATGGAATTCTCTCTCTCTCTCTCTCCCCCCCCCTGCTCCTCATGGAATTCTCTCTCTCTCCCCCCCCC
>NW_024081270.1:711719-828065 GCF_003009895.1 Hyaena hyaena | reverse complement strand
CCCTCTGCTCCTCATGGAATTCTCTCTCTCCCCCCCCTCCTCCCTATCTGCTCCTCATGGAATCTCTCTCTCCCTCTCCCCTTCTGCTCCTCATGGAATTCTCTCTCTCTCTCTCCCTCTGCTCCTCATGGAATCTCTCTCTCTCTCTCTCTCTCTCTCTCTCCCCCCCCTCTGCTCTTCATGGAATCTCTCTCTCTCTCTGTCCCTCACTTAACTTGGGCCCTTTCTGTCTGTCTTTCTCTCTCTCAAAATAAAAAAAAGAAAAAACTTAAAAGTGCCAAGTTTGCTTCTCGGCTTTTTGGCAAAGATGGAGCGGAAGGAGCTTGGAGAAGGGGTCGTGGGGGGCATTTCTGGGACAGAGCTGCCCAACGTGGCTGAAACTAGGGGGCAGAAGTGGCACCCACAGGGGGTCCCTAGGGGGCTCAGTGAGTTAAGCGTGGGACTTTGGCTGAGGTCATGATCTCACAGTTCATGAGTTTGAGCCCCTCGTCATTAGGTTCTGTCCTGACAGCTCGGAGCTTGGAGCCTGCTTCGGATTCTATGTCTCCCTCTCTCTCTGCCCCTCCCCCACCTGCGCTGTGTCTCTCTCAAAAATAAACATTAAAAAAAAAAAGAAGTGGTACCCACGCTACGGGAAACTTGTCCCATTGTAACCAATTTCATGTGATGATGTCTTTTAGGCAGAAATGAAGTATAAAGCAGATTGACAAAGAGACCAAACACAGTGCATCTGCACACGGAGCCGCGAGACCTTCTCATGTAGAAGAGGGAGGATGCTGTGCGCTGATTTGCAGGCAAGTGCATGTTACCTGACGGCCGCCACTCCTGTGGAAGACCGGTTTCGGCCCCTGACAGTCATGACTGATGGTGGTGGTGCTTGTGTGGCAGAATTCACCCCCTAGAGTTCAGAGGTACCAGAGAAGCCACGGCTGGGGTGGGGTGGGGACAGAGCATGGAAACACCACCGAGATTAGAGATGAATCACTCACTTCCAGCACAAGATGGCCTTTTGTTATTTTAAAGCGCCTTTGAGTAAAATATTCGGCTAATTCAAAGTTCAGTCTGTCCGTCAGGACTGTCGTTCCTCTCTCAGAAGGCCAGTCTTCCTCCTTCACAGGACAGATCCTGTGCACAAAAGAATCGTACGTGCTTGGGGGTTGGGAGACAAGGGGTCCAGCCCGTCTCAGGTGGAGGTCCAGATAGAGAGGACGTGGAGGTCGTACACCTGCAGCTGAGTCCGCTGACCTCTGTCCTCACCACCCGACTCCCTGAGCCCTGGGCTGATGCCGCTGTGGCCTGTGCTGTCCTCATGGCACTTGGTTCTGGCTGTCACCCCCCACCCCTGCTCCGGCTCCCACATGTATCATCTGGGTCTCCCCGCTCTCTGCACCCGGCCTGGCTCCAGCTGGCCAACTGAGGCCTCTGCCCTTTGGCCCACACAGACCTCCCGAAAGGGTTCTCGCTCTGCTATGGTCGAGTCCTCCACGAGAGTGCTGGAGAATCTTCATCTCCCCGATGCTGGAGGAAGAAGCAATCTCTAGCATCCTCTCTGCCCACACGTGCCAGATCGCCATCTCTCCTCTGTTGTGTTCACTCCTGTTAAGCGGCCCCCCTTCTGAGAACAATCTACCTGAGATTTCTCCCTTTCTTCAATATCTACCCGCAGACTTCTTTCTTTACATAGCTTTAGTGCTGTACGATTCACTTGCCATGAAATTGACCCATCATAATGCCCAAATTAGCACATTTTCATGAATGCATAGGGTGCACAGCCATCACCGTGGGGCAGGGGCAAGCGCAGGCACTTGCACCTAAGGTTCCCTCGCGCTCGTCTGTAGTGGGTCTCATTCCCACCAAGTGCCAAGCAGAAGCACTCCTGATGCCAGGATGTCAGAAGGGGCACTTAACCAGCTTTTCCACTAAGGCCAACCAAAAATCAGCACTAGGTTCGTAAGGAATGATAATCTGTATGAAAAGTACCAGACCAAAATGTAGGAACAGGTGGGAACCTACTCAAAAAAGGTAAGAAAGGTTCCCCAAACTGCTTTGGCCCTGAGGATATTTGCCCAAAGGAACAGACAGCCGTGAGCAGAACTGGGGTTTGAGTGGCTTCTTAGAACAAGGCAACTAAAGCAGCCAGTGGCCCACCTGTCAGGAAACCTGAGGAGCACCACTGTCCCCTCTTTCCTTTGGGACCCTCAGGAAAAGCTAACGTTTCTCCAGATTTGCAGCCCAAGTATTACGAGGAAGCTGAACCCTTACACTTGGGTAACCGGTCATACAAGACCATCAACATGCAAGGGAACAGGACAATGTGAGACGTGAGCGGAAGAAGCTGGAAACATTGGACAGACTCATAAACACTTCGTTTATTGAAATTATCATACATTCTGTGAAACTTTTTTAATCTTTAAAATAACTGAAAGGAATCAGACACTAAAAAGTGAGGAGACAGATCATAAAAAGAATTAACTAGCACCTCTTGAGCAGAAGACATAGTAACTAAAACTTAAATTCCTACTATGCATTTTATCCAGTGTTTTTGGTAACCTTTCCCAAATTCTCATCTTTCCTTTTGTTCTCCCTATTATTCTATCCTCCAGCCTCACTAAATCTTGAATTGCAAACACAAGGAGCAGGGGGTACAGTTAATGTGTCTGCACATAGCTTCTTATTTGGTGGTTTATTAGTGCTCTTCCTAAAAATGTACATCGAAACTGTTTATTGGAAGGAAATAAAATAATCTATCTCAAAACCGGGCAGGGATTCTGCATTTATTAGGTTGCTTTCTGTTGTACATCACAAAAACCCATCTTGAGCTTAAAACATAAAAGAAAATCATTCTGACAACACCATATTCTCATGGAATCCAAGTACAGAATTGTTACGTGACCTCGGAATAAAACTTGGAAAATGGACTCAAATATTATTCCTTCTCTCACTCCCCTCTGTCCCCCACGCTTGTTTCTCTTAGGTTCTCATCCTCACTGTCCTTTGGAGAAAGAAAATGACCTCATACCCCCTTATCTCAGATCCATCACCCCGGTCCTCTGGCCAGGGCAGGGGCTGTACTGTCCCCAGAGAGAGCAGGAGATGGGAAAACAAAATATTAGTCATTCACTATTGTGACAACACTCGTAAGTGTTAAACTCATAAGGTTCATCTGTAGTTTCTGTAGGTCTGAGAAATTGTATCCATAAAACCATAATCAGTCCTGGAGGAATACATAAAACTTCCAAAAAAAGAAGGGGAGAGGAACAACAGACTTTTGCTTCTGGTTCCAGCCAACAAGTTCATTTTGATTAACCATTCCACCTCAGAGAACTAAAAAAGTAGAAAGAAATATTTTTTAATAGTAAAAACATGACCTGGCCTATGTAGATATAGGGTTGTTTGTTTTAATAGTAACTTGTTATGAATTTTTCTATCTGTGTATGTGTTGTTATGGTTCACAATAAAAAGGTGTTTAAAATATCTAAATGAGGTGCACCTCATTTAAGTTAAGCGTCCTACTTCAGCTCAGGTCATGATCTCACAGTTCGTGGGTTTGAGCCCTGCGTTGGGCTCTGTCCTGACAGCTAGCTCAGAGCCTGGAGCCTGATTCAGATTCTGTGTCTCCGTCTCTCTCTGACCCTGCCCTGCTCACGCTGTCTCTCTCTTTCTCAGAAATAAACAAAAACACTAAAAATTTTTTTAATCTAAATGAATTACATAATATATAAAGAAGTTTTATAAATAACTTTTATTTATTTATTTAGAGAGGGAGAGGGGAGAGAGAATCCCAAGCAGGCACTGCACTGTCAACACAGAGCCTGACCTGGGGCTGGATCCCACATACTGTGAGATCATGACCTGAGCTGAAATCAAGTCAGACACTTAACTGACTGAGCTACCCAGGCGCCCCATAAATAACTTTAAAAATATAAAAATAAGTAAGGAATCATAACAGGAACATCACAAAAAAGAAATAGTCAATCACCAGACAAAAATATACTTGCTTTCACTAATAATCAACATATGCAATTTTTAAAGAGGGTTTTTTTTCCTATCATCCAACTGTTTAAAAGTAAGGAGACAATATAACCAGTGTTGATAAGAATGTGAGGAATCTGAGACTTTTAAATATGGCTCATAGAGTATAAACTAATATAGCCATATAGTGAATAGTTAGCAATATTAAAAGTAATTAATTATTAAAATTGCAAAAATATAGGCCCTTTGGTCCAACAATTCAGATTTATGTATCCATTCCACATTTGACATTTTTAAACTTGTAAACATAAATGAATATCCGATAGTCACTACAGCATTGTTTATGACAAAAATTAAAACCTGCTATTTACCCACCAACAGAATAATTCAGTAAATGTTCTGACACCAAACTGCAACGCCAGTCCGCAGCACTCCAGAACGATGAACTGTATCTACATGCACCATCATAAAAAGATCACCAAATCACACTGTTAGCTGTAAAACATCAATTGTCAAATAATTGAAACCCCAAATTGTGTTAAGACAGGACGAGCAGAAAGAAGGGCCTGTGAAATGTGAGTCATAACCATCTGGCAATGGGGAAGGTGGTGAGGCCCTGGGGCAGGTACAAGGACCACAAATAGCTCAGTGTGCGAGGGGCAAAAGTCTGGAAGCAGCAAAAACAAGACCATACTCAGGCCATCAGCGGTTTGCCAGTATTAAGAGTATGTTGAAGGTCTAGGAATCCAGATGATATAATTAAGTGCCTGGAATTCAGAAAATCCAACATAACTTAAAACACGTCAGAGATGGAAACACAAATGAAGAGGTGAGTCTGGTACAGAAATCTGCAGAAGTTATTCTAACTATGGGAAGTATGATTGCACTTATGCTCTGCTTCTGGAGAAGACAAGAAAGGAGGGGACAGTTCATGGGCTGCTCACACAGAAAAAAAAAAAACAAGAACTTTTATTCGAAGTATATTCATGGCAAAACAGTGCAACTCCACTCCGTGGAAAAGAAGATGCAGTGTTGTGCTATCCCTGCGACCTCTCATTGAGACTAAACTCAGATTTTGGCTTCCTCCTCACTGACCACAGTTGTGCATCAGAACAAAAAGTTCTATCAAACAAACGCCTGATCTTCTAAACTTTGAGAAAGGCAAACGCCTGACCTAACAATTTCCCTGAAGCAGAAAGAGAAGGGATGGAGTTGCTGGCCCCAAGAATATGTTCATTTCATCATTACATTCTCGCCGGCAGCTGATTTAGTGTTTGCTTCTAACTCCTCAGTGCCCACAACTTAATCAACCTATAGAATTGAATCTTTAAATACAGGAATGAGAAATACATCAGGATAAAAAATAGAGCCCTCTTTATGATCTTTTTAATTTATTGTCAAGTTAGCTAGCATACAGTGTATACAGTGTGGAAAGGGCCCTCTTTAAACAGTCATTGTATTTTTTCTCCATTGCATCTCAGTGCAGAAGTCCAGCAAAATTAAAAGATTCTTTGCATTTTTATTAAAAGAATAGGTCATTTCTATCCAGGTATAGAAATCACAGATCTCAACAATTCATTTAAGTGGATCTTCAACTCCATATGATGAGATATTTTTCTTCTAGCTTCTTCTTCACTAACATCTTCTGCCTCTGAAACATGAGCAGGGCCCATTAGGAAAAGTTTCCTTTGCGTCCTCTCTCATCTCTTCCTGCTGCACCTCCCTTCTCCTCCTCTTTAAAGTTAGAATCTGCCTGAGATTGCAACTGAGAGGCATTCCTTATAAAATGCTTACATTAGTAGATTATTACAAAGCATGTAAATACAGATGTGAATATGTTAAGTGTAGCCTAACCGGCACTATGTTATAGAGAAAATACAGATAAAATCTCTTCACGCATCATCTCAGTGCCTGAAAGTCCTACGGTTACATTTTGTGGTGTTTCCCTCATCTTTTGTATAAATGTATAAAAAAACACATAAAATGGGAGTATACTGCATATATTTCTTGAACTTTGTAGTCTTTAGAAATATGCCATGAATATTTTAATCCATTAAGTTAAATACATGGCATAACATTTCATCATGTAGATAAATCATAATTAATCTGATTATACCTTCTTGTTAGATTCCAGGTTACTTAAATGATATTAGATTATAAATAATGCTGATGTAAACAGCATCTTAACTAAATCTCATATGTATTTCAATTATTTATTAAACACAGTTTCCTAAAAATGGAATTACTATGTGAAAGATATGAATATTTTTAAGATGGCTGCAGCTCGCCCCATATTGCCCTAAAGAAAGCAGGTACTGATAAATGCTGACCCAGGCAGTTCAGAGTAGAAACCTGACTTTACCTTCACAACACTGGGCATCATAATTTTTTAAGCTTTATACCATATCCAAAAATAAAAATTTGGTAACATTATTTTAAATATTATTGTATCAATTAGTAGTAAATTAGAATATTCTTTTTTAATTTTTTAAATGTTTTATTTATTTTTGAGAGAGAGAGAGAGAGAGAAAATGTTATCGAGTGGGGGAGGGGTAGAGAGAGAGAGGGAGACACAGAATCCAAAGCAGGCTCCAGCTCCGAGCTGTCAGCACAGAACTAAATGCGGGGCTTGAACTCACGAGCTAAAGTTAGACACTTAACCAAGTGAGCCACCCAGGTGCCCCTAGACTATTCTTAAAGTGAAGTACTCAAAGGTATTTATCTTTTTTTTTTTTTTAAATATTTTTATTTATTTCTAGGAGAGAGAGAGACAGCGTGAGCAGGGGAGGGTCAGAGAGAGAGGGTGTCACAGACTGAAACAGGCTCCAGGTTCTGAGCTGGCAGTCAGCACAGAGCCCGACGCGGGGCTCGAACCCACAAACCGCGAGATCATGACCTAAGCGAAAGTCGGACGCTTAACCGACTAAGCCACCCAGGCGCCCCGATATTTATCTTTACCTATAGGAATATATTACATGTTTTCTTTAGATTTTGGCATAATTTGTTCTTTTCCAGATTGGGAGCTCACATTTAGATAAACATAGCAAGTTTTATATGCAGAGATGTTTAATTTTATGTAGTTGAATTATCTTTCTTTTTATGTTTCCCTGTTATCTCAAAAAGGCCTTCCCCATCCCACATCAAAATAAAATGCACTTTTATGCTCCCTGGATTATTTTATGTGTACATCTCACACCCATGAGGAATATGTTTAGGTTGAAGGATGCTGTTCCAACAGCTATTACTTAGACAAAGCCTAAAGGATTTTTTTCTAGTTTATTGTCAAGTTGGTTTCCATATAGCACTCAGTGCTCATCCCAATAAGTGCCCTCCTCCATGCCCATCACCCCTTTTCCCCTCTCCCCCACCCCCATCAACCCTCAGTTTGTTCTCAGTATTTAAGAGTCTCTTGGGGCGCCTGGGTGGCTTAGGCGGTTAAGCATCCGACTTTCGCTTAGGTCATGATCTCGCGGTTCGTGGGTTCGAGCCCCGCGTCGGGCTCTGTGCTGACTGCCAGCTCAGAGCCTGGAGCCTGTTTCAGTCTGTGACTCCCTCTCTCTCTAACCCTCCCCTGCTCACGCTGTCTCTCTCTCTCTCTCCTAGAAATAAATAAAACATTAAAAAAAAAAAAAGAGTCTCTTATGGTTTGCCTCCCTCCCTCTCCTTAACTATTTTTCCCCTCCCCCTCCCCCATGTTCTCTGTTAAGTTTCTCCTGTTTCACATATTAGTGAAAACATATGGTATTTGCCCTTCTCTGCCTAACTTATTTCACTTGGCATAACACCCTTGAGTTCCATCTACATTGCTACAAATTGCCAGATTTCATTCTTTCTCATTGCCATGTAGTATTCCATTGTATAGATAAACCACATCTTCTTGATCCATTCATCAGTTGATGGACATTTAGGCTTTTTCCATGATTTGGCTATTGTTGAGAGTGCTGCTGTGAACATTGGGGTACATGTGCCCCTATGCATCAGCACTCCTGTATCCCTTGGGTAAATTCCTAGCAGTGCTATTGCAGGGTCCTAGGGGAGTTCTATTAATTTTTTGAGGCACCTCCACACTGTTTTCTAGAGCAAAGCCTAAAGTTTTAAATGTCTTATTTTAGGGGTGCTTGAGTGGCTCAGTTAGTTAAGCATTCAACTTCAGCTTAGGTCATGATCTCACAGCTCATGGGTTCAAGTCCCGCAACAGACTCTCTGCCGACAGCTCAGAGCCTGGAGCCTGCTTTGAATTCTGTGTCTCCTTCTCTCTCTGCCCCTCCCCTGTTCATGTTCTGTCTCTCTCTCTAAAAAAAAATAAATAGACATTAAAAAACTTTTTAATATCTCATTTTATTTTTTAAACAAAAGCTGTCATTTATTTTGAATTACACATTGTCTAAAATCCAGAAAAGGTACCATTTAGAAGACACAGACATATCCTATCTCAGAAATTTACACCTCTAAAGCCTGAGAGCTTTAGAAAACTCCACTAATCTCAAATTTAGGAGCACGAAATTGCATTTGTGTCATCCTTACCAACTGCAACCACCACTTGGTGAGAAGAAAGCAGTACAGTCAAGCTAATGTGAGGACTATGTTATTGTCTGATCCTGGATGTGAGCAATACCAAGTAATATGTCAGGGGAATGTTCTCCCTGAACAGCCCAGAGGAGCCCAGAGGAGGGAGGTGCTAGACAATGCTGAAGAGAGAGCTGAAGCACACTGCTGAAACAGGTATTTTCATTTACTGGAAGCAGCGTACTATATATATATTTTTTAAGTTTATTTGTTTATTTTGAGAGAGACAGAGAAAGAGGGTGAGTGGTGGAAGGGCAGAGAGAGACGGGGAGAGAGAATCCCAAGCAGGTTCTGAGTTGTCAGCACAGAGCCCCACATGGGACTCAATCCCATGAACCGTGGGATCATGACCTGAGCTGCAACAAGGATCAGAAGCTTAACCAGCTGAGCCACCCTGGCACCTGTAATTCTAACTGGACATCTGCTCTTCGAAGAAGTGGTGAGGCCAGCGTCCCTGGTAGTAGGGACAAGACTCTCTGACAGCCCACCTGCTGCCCTGAAATAGGCTCCTGTCCTGGAGGAATCCCATCAACCGTGCTTTTGGGTGGATCACTGAGATCATCAGAAAAATAAGTGACATCTTCACAGAGAAGAGAGAAAAACAACAAAAACAGGTGAAACCTGCAGAGCCAGACAGGCGACTCCGCCTGGGCAGATGACAACACTACAGTGGGATCTGCTGGCTAAACATCCCCGTGTCCTAACCTGAGAGGCCCACACATGGCCTGGACCCTCAACGGGGGGAAGGTGTTCTTGGTTGGTAGTAAACCCTTGTTACTGACCACACCAGTTACTCTGCGGCCTCTGGCTTAGACCATGGGCCATAGCCTTTTCTCTTTTTTCTTTTCTTTTCTTTTCTTTTCCTTTCCTTTCTTTTCTTTTTGTCTATTTTAATGAAGATTGGAAAAAAATTCACGCTGAGCCAGAAGGTTCTCTTTGTGTCTTTTAAATTCAGTCTCCATTTTAAAGTCTTCTTCATCTTTCAAAATACAGTCTACTTTACCATCAAGGTCACTTGGACTTCCCCTGACATTGCTATGTCTTTTGGTTGTGTCTGAACTTGTTGAGCTCCTTGGCTAATTGTTTTCTTTGTCATCAAACTTTCTTGTGTTGCTTACTTTGTACATGGTCAGTCATGTTTTACCTGAGAATGTCATCCATCTGCCATGTGGGAGCATACCACACAGACCCATTCTGTTTACCACGTAAGCTAGTTGCCTTGTGAATGAAACCCCCCGTTACACAGCTACTGAAGATCACAAAACCGTGATAGTACTTCACTGAGCTCACTTGGAAAAACTGAACAAGTATTTATTTAGCACCAAAAATGAAGTGACATGTTAAAAAAAATTGGAACATTCAGATGAAAACTGAAATATTCAAGCATTAAAATTATGTCTTTACAAAGTAAAACATCTGGCTGCCTGATGTCGATGTATAATTTTATTCTGAATGTTGAACACTGCATTGAAGTAGCCACATTTCATATTGATATTCACTTCATACTTTTCTGTGAGAGAAAACCTTGTAGCAATCTATAATTCCATTTGGATAAGCTCTTCTCATCAACTTCTACTTCACTGGCTCCCTGGACTAATCGCAAGCTTGCTTTCGTACTGTAAAGTTCACAGATGCTGTCTCAGGTGGTCAGACATCCCTCATGTGTGCCTGCTCTGCAGTCCCCTCAAGTCCTGTGCCAAACAAGAGTGACTCATTTCTTTCCAAACCCATTTATGCAGGTTGTACTTATTGTGAAATTAACATATAATTTTATTAAATATTATGTAAACTGGTGAACTATCAGTGTAAAAAGAAAATTGTTTCTCTGAACAACTAAGTGAGTACTTTAGAAAAACTCAATAAAAATTGTTTTGAGGTGAGTCCCAGGTGGCTCAGTTGATTGAGCATCTGACTGCGTTTCAGCTCAAGCCATGATCTCACGGTTCATGAGTTCGAGCCCCATGTCAGATTATGTGCTGACAGCGCCAAGCCTGCTTGGGATTCTCTCTCTCCCTCTCTCAGCCTCTCCCCCACTCATGCTTTCTCACAAAATAAATAAATAAACTTAAAAAATATTTGAAGGTAAAATAGCTGTTGGTTTGGTCATGGGGAAGATGACTTAATAGAGAACAAGATCATAAAAATTTTTATTGTATTGCAGTGCTGAATTCTTACTTGACTTACAAGAAAGCAGGAATAAGAGACGTGGACACTGCATTATGGGTGGGATTTACATGAGAATTTGGAGAGCTCCAGCCGGCCTACCCCGCGTGCTCTCTTCCCAGGACCTGGAAGAGACTTGTTTTGCCATCACCCCTCTGTCAGGACCAGTAAACAGAAAGTCACTTCCTATCTTTCAGCCTTGTTGTCTGTTTGAGGCCGATGCTAGGCCATCCCCAAATACCTACTCTCATTCTCTGTCTGAAGAACACCATCACACATAGAGAGGGAAGAAGGGATAAGATCTCAGAACTAGCCAGCCAGCAAACTGCTAACCTGTTTGCATCTCTAATTCCACTCAATCCTCACATAAGGCCAGCGTGAGAGATAAAAGTGGGGAGGGGCCAGGAGCAGATACACACAGCCATGGACCCCTGGCCGAGAGACACAGCAGGGTCTGGGTTTCTGACTCCAGAGCCTGGTTCTTTCTGCTTCCCCATCTCTTTAGCAATCAAATACTAACTCCTGTTATAAAATACCAATTTAGAGGAAATTTGATCTCTCAACTTCAACTCTTGAGTGTGGTATAATGAATTTTAAGTGAGTCCATTAGTCAATAAGAGATAATAAGAAAGGGTTTATATTTATTTTTTTAATTTTTGTGGGAGAGAGAGAGCAAGAGTGTGTGCAGGGGAGCAGCAGAGGGAGAGAGAGAGAGAGAGAGAATGAGAATCTTAAGTACCCTCCACACTCAGCACAGAGCCCAACATGGGGTTGAACCCCACAATCATGGGATTGTGACCTAAGCCAAAATCAATAGTTGGACACTCATGAGATACTCAGGCGCCCTAATAAGAAAGTGTTTATAAACCAATTGAAAGAAACATAGCTTCAAAACAGCTATCCCAGAAATTTTCAAAATTCACAAGAGTAATCTTATAAAGAATGTATTTGCTTTTAAAGCTTTAAAGTAAAAATGCTGGGGCGCCTGGGTGGCTCAGTCAGTTAAGCATCCAACTTCAGCTCAGGTTGTGATCTCGTGGTTCGTGAGTTCAAACCCTGCGTCAGGCTCTGTGCTGGCAGCTCAGAGCCTGGAGCCTGTTTCAGATTCTGTGTCTCCCTCTCTCTCTGCCCTTCCCCCATTCATATTCTGTCTCTCTCTGTCTCAAAAATAAATAAACACTAAAAAACTTTTTTAAAAAGTAAAAATGCTTTAAATAATATAGACAAAACAATGACTTTCATAGCTAAGAATTTTCCCAATATCCCATTCCAATAAAAAGACAGTTTTTAAAAATTCTGTATGCTGTATAATATTGAATGCATAATTAAACTGAATTAACTTTTTAAAATAAATCTTTATTTTCATTTTTTTAAGTTTATTTTTTTAGTAATCTCTACACCCTAGGTGATGCTCAAACTCAGTACCCTGAGATCAAGAGTCACACACTCCACCGACTGAACCAGCCATGTGCCCCTTGGATTAACTTTGCTAAAGGCATGTTGGGGGTGCCTGGGTGGCTCAGTCAGGTAAGCGTCCAACTTCAGCTCAGGTCATGACCTCCCGATTTGTGAATCCAAGCCCCACATCAGGCTCTGTGCTGACAGCTCAGAGCCTGGAGCCTGCTTTGGATTTTGTGTCTCCCTCTCTCTCTGCTCCTGTCATGCCCAAGCTCTGTCTCTCTCTCTCTCCTTCTCTCTCTCTCTCTCAAAAATACATAAGCATTAAGGATTTTTTAAATTAAAAAAATGTAAAGACATTTGACAGTATTTCTTAAAAACTATACACCCTTTGACACAAAAACTCCACATCCAAAAATAGAACTTGTATAGACATGTGCAAAATGTACATTTTCAAAGATCTTAGAGCACTCTTACTGTAACTGACAGTTCCAGGCCTACATAGTCAGTGCTTTCCTGGCGTCCTTAGAGTTCATCACCTGCACGCAGGGCATCAGATAGACTTCTCTCAAAAATAAATAAACATTAAAAATCGTTTTAATTAAATTATTCTAATGGAATTTTTATAAGCATTACATTATAATTTAATATACAAATTTTTTTTAATAATATTTAACACTTCCACTCAGGAATGTAGTATACAGCATAATATAATCACTTCTGCTTTTTAGGACCCATGGTATATTATTTTCAGATCGATCTTGCTAATATAATATTAAAGAATAGAGTAGGGGTGCCTGGGTGGCTTAGTTAACTGACTCTTGATTTTGGCTCAGGTCATGAACTCACAGCTTGTGAGATCGAGTCCCGCGTGGGGCTCTGTGCTGATAGCATGAAGCGTTTGGGATTCTCTCTCCCTCTCACTCCCTCTCTGCCCTTCCCCCACTCGCATGCACTCTCTCTCTCTTAAAATAAATAAACATAAAATTTTAAAAAAAGAATGGAGTACTGAAAGCCAATATACAAAAGCAAATAGGTTCACACACACTTTGCACAATATACACACACCTATGTAATGATAAAGATTTGCGTTAGCACCTAAGATGTTTTCTGTACTGCCTGCTAGTCATTGCTGACATATTAGAAACCCACTGGCTCATGTATGTTTACTTATTATCAGCTTCAATAGTTGGGGTCATTGCAGAAAAGCAAATGGCACACTCAAATGGATATTTGATAAGAATTTTAAGAAAAGCTCTTGATGAAGGCATGAGCAGGGTTAGGAATGTAACCAGAGGTGCTAAGGCACCAGGAACTGGCCATGATGGGAAGCCATTACCTTGAGCAGCCTGCAGGAGCAGAAGAATGTTGCGCTATGTCTCCAGTACCCAAGGCCTGTCAGGGAATAAACACCATGATTTCATTCCACTTCTACACATTGCTCTACATTCTACACCAGCTGATGCCTCCTATTTGCTGAATCCAACCAGATGACAAAGAACAGAGGAGCCCAGGTGATTGATGTATTTTGAAGAACTCAGCCTCCCTACCAGGGAGAAAGGTGCAGAAAAGGGCACAGTGCTCTCAAGACCTGCAGAGATCAGGCTCATGAACAAAGCATGGCTTTTCATTAGAATTGAAACTCATGCATCTGTGAAAAGAGTGAAAGAAGATTTACACGTGGTGACAACATGGATATTGAAAATAGTGAGTGAATAAAACAGGTTAGAAAATACAAGTTCAGTGGGCTACAAATCATGTGTATTTATTCTAATGACTTATGAAGACATAGAAATCAACAATATTAATTTTATGTAGATGAACCTTCTTACAAACAATGCCAAAAAGTAAAACATGGAAGGGAAAAATACATACTAACTTCAGGTTTTCTCTGGGACAGGAGAGAGTGAACAGCATGGGATGAGAAGGCTTCTACTTCCATATCGTTTCATTACGTAAACAGAGGTATGATACTTTCTAAAATCTATGTAGTGGTCATGAACTTCTGTTAAACTTTCTCCTGACTTTTTGTATGATTTTAGTACTCCATAATTAACTATAAAGTTAAAATTAAATGTTATGCAAGAAAGAGGGAAAGAGGAATCCCCTGAGAAAAGGCAGCGGCGTATATTTCCACAGGTATAGATCAAGGTCTGAGTCAAGACACCCAACTGCAGAGCAGAGTGTCCCTCCAGCACCACTGCCCCATCTGCCCAGCCTGTGCGTCCTTCTCAGGCCACTGTCATCTCCCTCAGAGTCAGAGGACTTGCAACCACATTCTGGTCTTAAGTTTTTCTAAGCCTTAGTTTTAAATGGTGCTGACACTTTTTCTCCTTTACTGTGACTTGGTTCTAAGAAATCATAGGGCCACCTGGCTGCCTCAGTTGTGAGGAGTGTGCAACTCTTGATCTCAGGATCATGGGTTCAAGCCCCACAGTCGGTGTAGAGATTACTTAAAAACAAAATCTTAAAAAAAAAAAACAGGAATCCAAGATAACATGCATTGGCTGCTGGTAATGATGGTTGGCACTGTTTTAAACTGGAGCTCCTAAGAATGAATCAGTGTAAATGAATGAGTTTGTGTTAAGGTTCTGAAGGCATTGTACTTTATCTGTGTTCTGTTCTCTTCCTTCACAGCCTGTAAGTTCCTCTGGAGCACAAAACATTTTTCATTTATATGATTTATGTCTGTGTCTCGGTACCTGGCACAGTGCCTGACATCAGTCAGAGAAACATTTGTGTTCAAGCTGTAGTGAAAATTCAGGAGTGTGGAGCGTTGCACAGTAAGAGGAGCAAAATCGAAAGATGGGGACTCTAGGAAAGTAATTAAGGGAAAGGCTAGATCTTGTAATGAAACACACTTAATGTGAATTAGGACAACTTTTATAATGCATTTATCCTGTGTGCATTGGTTGTGAAATATGAATGCTATTCTGTAATGCATGCAGGTGCAGACGTTAGCTATTGCCTTTTCCTTGATTTTGTTTTAGTTTCTTTCCTAAATTTGACACTAATGGAAACTTGATGAAATAATACAACAAGCACTTGTGTAACCTTTACCTGGAGAAGGTTCCTTTATAGCTGTTTTCCCCATAGATTCACTCAATGGATTATTCATTGCATTTGGTGGTCATGCCCCCTTAGTCTTCTTTAATCTAGAGGGGACCCCCCCCAACACACTTTCTAAATTCTTCATGACATTGTTATTTCCGAGGAGTTCAGGTGATTTGTCTTGTAAAACGTATCTCTATCAGGATTTGTCTGACGGTTTCGTCACTTTTAGATGCAAGATAAATATTTTTGGCAAAAATGCCATTTAGATGATTTTGTGTGTCTCAAAAGATGTTTACATCACTGCAGGGAGAATATAATGTCATTTTTGTTTTGCTATTAATGATGCTAAATCTGATCACTTGGTTAGGTAGCATTATCACATTATTCCTGTGAAGATACTGCTTTTTTTTTTGTAATTAAAAAGTAATCTGTGGAGTCATGTTTGACACTGACTATGCAGTCATTTCAGTGAATCTAGCGTCCATTGAAAAATCTAGTTTGAACTAGTTATTACATAGGTTTTGCAAAACAATGATTTTCTAATTCTGTCCCTCATTCCACATTTAGTAGCTGCAAAAGTTTTCCCTCCACACATAGCTTTATTGCTGTATTCACAGATTCTAGTTCTGTCTTCAGTATGGGATAATCTGTTACATTAGTATGATTTTTTTGCTCACATTGCCTCACATTGCCTCACGGCCTGCCAGGAGGAACTCTTTGGCCTTTGGATCGTTTTAACATTCTGCCATAATTTCTTGAGCACTTCTTTGCTTTCTGACCCAACAGTGTCTTACACGCCATAGTTTTACATTCCTTTCTCCACACCTGGAGATGGCCTTTGCTCCGGGGACCCCGGTGCCTGTGCCTGTTAGTAGGGCCATTGCTCAGATCTCCGGGCCACTGCAATAGATGTGCTCATGGTGACAGAGTGGCAGGCCCCACCGCCAGTGCCTCCACACATCTGCACTGCGATAACCTCCAGTGTGTCTCTGACAAGCAGTCTGGCTTTCCTTCAACGAGTCCATCACACTGCGGTCAGAGTGACCTTTCCAAAATTCACACCTGCTCCTGTTGTACTCAGGACAGAAGCGTGTGCGTGCGTGCACATAGGTACTGCGTGATACACCTAAATCCATTTGATGACTGCCCTTTGTGGTAGGATAAACACCAAAATCACTGGCATCATCAGAAAGACCTTGCATGGCCTGTCCTTCCTGATACCCCAGTGACTTTGGGCCACTTTACCCCAGCACTAAATCAGCATGACTTATATCTTTATAAGAGGAGGAAATTTAGACAGACATGAACAAAGGGAAGATGATGTGGAAAATAATGGAGGGAATCACCTCGTGCAAGCCAAGAAGAAGATCCTGGAGCAGATCCTGCCTTCAGGCCTCAGGAGCTCTGATCCCCATGATTTTTATCCCCAGCTGGGACAACTCCCCACCCACCCCATGAGCCATGCGATATTTACCCCCACAGGAGAACCATCACCTTTTCCTCCCTTATGTCCAGTCATTTGGGAGATGACAAAAAAGGACAACAGAAATCTTCAGGGATTTTTCTACTGGAAAATTAACTACTTTCTACTTGCTATATTCAGGGGAAAGTCCTCTGTGATTAAAAATAAGTGGAGAAAAGGGTCATGTTCAGAAATAGACACAGCTTTCCATCTACACCAATATGCCCTTTGATAAAGACATGTGCTCATTTTCTTTCAATAATCCCATGTTCTATGACTGATTTCTGAGAGAATGCTGCGTTACAAACTCCAGGTGGGTCATGGCCCAGTAATGATATCAGAGTATAAACCGTCATAATCCTTCCATTAAACTTTGAGCAATCATGATACCACCACTGATGATACCGAAAGAAAAGCATTTTTACTGAGAAGCACAGACCATTTATGGGAATGTTTGAGCTGCCGTTCAGTAAACACAGACACGTGAGTCAGCTATGAGCTTGAGTCTGGGGGTAGGGGAGAAGGGTGGCCAACGGCAGCAGGTTCATGACCCACGGGTGCTCCGTGCATACATGTAGTGCCCCTCACAGTGAATATTTCCACCCACTGAGGCAGTGACCTTTTCTCTGAAAATGAATGCTGGCTTCTAGATATCTCACAACTCAGTTCGTGATAGCTCTATTTGTTCATTTAATTTATGGTATTTCCTTCAATCATCATTTAAAAATTGTTCACTAAATTGAAAAAACTACCCATCTGTAGCAGTTGCCGCTGCCCCGTGTCTCGTCCCCACAACTGCAGCTGGGACCAAGGGTCTGGGCAGGCTGCAAGCACCCCATCTAAGTCATCTTATCTCCACTTGTGCACAGCAAGGCCTCCTCAGAGGCAAAGAGCGTGCTCAGCAGTGCACGGCACAGCCCAGGAGCGAGGGGCAGTGATGGCCAGAGCCACGCTAACTGCTAGGGCATGGGACCTGGCAGAGAAGTGCCCCACCTCCTGCCCTTTAGGTGCACAGTCCCAAGCAGCATTCCTTGTGTTTCTCAGACTTTCTTGCAAAACAGCGCAGGCTCCCCAGGATGTGGGTCCTTCTCTCTCCCCAGATCATTCTCCCTGCTCCTTCCCTCCTTCTGGGCTCCCTCCCAATCAGAGGACCTGCTCCCAGCATCTCATCTCAGACTCTGCTTTCAGGAGAGGCCAACGATAACAAACACCTTCAAGTCTAGTGTCATCTAGACATGGAAATTTAGATACCGAAACAAAGGCAGTGAGAGCAGCTTGGAAAAAGTGTCATCTAACCATTAGGCACTTGATGGATTTAGCCCTTACTGACTTGCTGAGCACTGTTGCAGGTACTGGGGATGCTGCTCCAGGAAGCGGCTATTAGAAATAGCAATTCACTGAGTTAATATTTGTAAAGCACTTAGCACTGTGCCTAATACATATTCAGTAGTATGTACCAATTAAACAAATAGAAAATAGATAAGTGAACTAAGTCCTAAGTATCTACCGATTATATCTCCAAGTATAAACCATCTCTCAGCTTTTCAACAAACTCCAGTAGTCTTTTTAATTAAACTTTTTATTTCAAGATAATAAGACATTCAATGAAGTCATAAGAAATAATAACAGAATGACCACATGTGCCCTTTATCTGAATAGCATAATTTTAATTACAGTGCTAATCAAAATTATTCAATTTCCCCATTTTCTTTTTTCATTTTGCCTGGAACACAGGGTCCAGTGCTTTCTTATTGAGGTAAAATTTTGATAACATAAAATTAACCATTTTGAAATGGCAATTAGTACATTCATAAAGACTGTGTGACTACCCATACCAAGTTCCAAAACATTTCATCAGCCCCAAAGAAAGCCCCAAATCCAGTAAGCACTCACACTGTATTCTTCCCTTCCTCCAGGCCCTGGCAACCATCAACCTGTTTATTGTCTGTGGATTTACCTGTTTCGGATATTTCATATAAATGGAGCCATATATTTTAAGACCTTCTGTGTCTGCCTCCTTTCACTTAAGCACAATGGTTCTGAGATTCACCTACATTATAACATTTACAGGTACTTCATTCTTTTTTATTGCTGAATAATAACCTATTGTGTGTACATACCACACTGGTTATCCATTCATCCTGTAAGGGACATTTTGATTCTTTCCACCTCTTGGCTACTGTGAAAAGTACTGCCTTGAATATTCCTGTATAATATTTGTTTGAGTACCTCTTTTGAATTTCGAGGTGGCAAATATGCCTAAGGGTGGCATTGCTGGGTCATACAGTAAATCTATGTTTAACTTTTTCAGGAACCAGTAAATGATTTT
The DNA here is from genome assembly GCF_003009895.1 of Hyaena hyaena. Taxonomy (NCBI): domain Eukaryota; kingdom Metazoa; phylum Chordata; class Mammalia; order Carnivora; family Hyaenidae; genus Hyaena; species Hyaena hyaena. The sequence goes on along the minus strand of NW_024081270.1, from coordinate 809,121 downwards.
CCACAGTGTCTGGACCATTTTACATTCCTACTGGCCGTGTTCACAGGTTCCAATTTCTCCACATCCTTGTCACATTTATAAATTTCATTTTTGTAGTATTATTATTACTATAGCCATCCCTGTGTGTGTGAAGTGATATCTCATTGTGGTTTAATTTGCATTTACCTAATGACTAATGATGTTAAGCAGCTTGTCATATACTTGTTGGTCATTCATATATTTTCTTTAGATATATGTCTATTCAGCTCCTTTGCCCATTTTTTCACTGGGTTGTTTTTTGTTGTTGAGTTGTAACGGCTCTTTATGTACTCTGGATAACAGGTCCCTAGCAGATGAAGATTTGCAAATATTTTCTCACATTCTGTAGGTTATTTTTTCACTTTCTTGATAATGTCCTTTGATGGAAAAAGTTTTTAACTTTAATGGTGTTTAGTTTATTTGCTTTTTCTTTTGTTGTTTATGCTTTTGAATATCTAAGAATTCATTGCCAAATACACGGTCATGTAGTTCACCTCTTCTTGTAAGGGTTTGTAACATTAGCTTCTATGTTTAAGTTGTTTATCCCTTTTGAATTAATTTTTTATATAGTATGAGGTAGGGGCGCGACTTCATTCCTCAACACATGGCTACCCAGTTGTCCTAGCATTACCTGTTGAGAAACTGTCCATTTCCTATACAGTCGTCTTGGCACTCCTGTTGCAAGTCAATTAACTGTATATGTGAAGATCTATCTCTGGGCTTTCTATCCTATTCCATAGATCTTCATGTCTATCTTTATGTCAGCACCACACTGTTTTGATTACAGTAGCTTTTTATTTAAGTTTTGAAATCAGAAAGTGGGAGTCCTCCAACTTTGTTCTTTTTCAAAATTGTTTTGGCTTCTTTCAATACCATATGAATTTGAAGACTGGCTTTCCTATTTCTTGAGAGAAAAGAAGGCTATTGAAATTTTGATAGAGATTGAATCTGTAGATCACATTGGGTAATACAGCTATTCTAGCAATATTAAGTCTTTCAGTCCATTACATAAGTTGTCTCCATTTATTTAGGCCTTTCACCTTGACTACATTTATTTATTTTGTTTTTGGATAGTTCATTGCTTGTGTATAGAAATAAAACACATTTGTGTGCTGATCTGCAGGTCTTTAGAATTTGTTTATTAGTTGTAATTGTATTTTGTAGAGTCTTTAGGATTTCTATATATAAGATCGTGTCATCCGTGGATAAAGATAGTCTTACTTCTTCTCCAACGTGGATGTCTTTTTTTCTTTTGTTTGCCTAACTGCTCTGGCTAGAATTTCCAATGTGATGCCATGCTGAAGTGGCAAAAATGGACATCTTTGTCTTGCTTCTCATCTCATGAGGAAGGCTCTCACTTTCTAACCATTCAATATGATGTTAGCTGTGGATTTTCCATAAATTCTCTTTGTAAGAGTGAGGAATTTTCCTTCCACCCAGTTGGTTAAGCTATCTTTATCATAGAATGCTGCTGAATTTTGTAAAATGTTTTCTTGCATGAATTGAGGTGACCATGAGGTGTTTTTATTTCTTAATTGTATTAGTGTGGCATATTATGTTGATTTTCATATATTGAGCCTCACTTGAATTTTGAATACATCTCATTTGGCCACAGTGTATAATGATTATAATATACTTCTTGATTCAATTTTATTGAGGATTTTTACATATATATTCATAAGGAATGTTGGTCTCTAGTTTTCTTTTCTTATGATGCCATCATCTGGCTTTGGTATTAATGCTGGATCTAAAACAAGATAGGATATAGCTGGATAATTTTTTTAATCCATTCTGCCAATCTTTAACTTTTAATTGGAGAGTTAGTCCATTTACATTTAAAGTGATTACTACCAAGGAAGGACTTCTGACATTTTTCTATTTGTTTTCTATATTTCATATCTTTTATTCCTTAGTCCCTTCATTATTGCCTTCTTTTGTGTTTAGTTGTTTTTTATAGTGTATCATTTTTATTATTTTCTTATTTTATTTTCTATATAATTTCTGGTTATTTTCTTACTGGTTATCCTCTGTTGCTATAACTCTGGCCCTATACAGCTCTATCCCACCCCGTTTATGGTGCTGTCATCATGAATTAATCTTTATGTGTCATGTAACCATTAGCATGGATTGATAATTCATGTCTTATGCATTTTTCTTTTAAGTCGTATAGGGGAAAATACAGAGTTACAAACCAAATATACAATAAAACAATTATGCTATCTCTTGTATTTACCTATGTAGTTGATTTTACCAGTGTTTCTTATTTCTTTGTATGGCTTCATCTGAAGGAGTCCCTTTAATATTTCATAGGGCAAGTCTACCACTGATGAACCACTTCAGCTTTTGTTTATTGAGAAATGTCCTAGTTTCTCCTTCATTTTTCAAAGATAGTTTTGCTGGATATACAATTTTTGGTTGTCAGATTTTTTTCTTTCAACATTTTATATACATCATTCTATGCTTTCAGATTCCATGGGCTGTGCTGAGAAATCAGCTGTTAATCTTGAGAATCAGTCATACATAATGCGTTTCTTATCTCATTGCTTTCAAGATTCTCTGCTTTTGACTTTCAATTGTTTGATTACATTATGTCTCACTATGGTTATCCTTGTGTTTGTCCTCCTTGGAGTTTGTTGAGCTTCTTGGATATGCAGATTCTTGTTCAAATTGGAGGAGTTGTTGGGGCCATTATTACTTCAAATGTTCTCTCTGTCTGCTTCTCTATGTCCTCTCTTTTGGGACTCCTCTGATGAGTATATTTGTATGTTTGATGATGTCCAATAGGCATCTCTTTCTCCATTCCTTCTTCTTTCTTTTCCCCACCCTGGGTAATTTAATTATCTGTCTTCAAGTTTGTTATTTCTTTCTTCTACCTACTCAAATATGCTATTGAAACCTACTACTGAATTTTTCATTTCTGTTTTTGTACTCTTTAGGTTCAGAATTTCTGTTGGGGTCCTTTTTATATTTTCTGTGTCTTTTTTGATATTCTCTATTTGTTGAGACATCATTTTACTTGTTTTCTCTATCTCTTTGCCTATGGTTTCCTTGAACTCTTTTAGCCTATTATGTCAGTTGGTTTAAAATCTTTGCCTCATATGTCCAGTGTCTGTGCTTCCTAAAGGACAGTCTCTGTTGATTTCATTCATGAATAGGCCATACTTTCTACTTTTCTCTGCATACTGCATATTTTTGTGAAAAACTGGATATTTGAATATTATAATATGATAATTGGAAATTAGATTCTTCCCCCTCCTCAGGTAATTTTTTTACAATTTTTGCTTGTTATATAGGTTGTAGTGGTTTGTTTCTTTTGTTATTTTTCTAAACTATTTTTGTAAAGTCTGTATTTTTTGTTAGGTGTAGTCTCTGAAACCTCTATCCTTTTGGCCTGTAGTCAGCTAGTGTTGACAGAGATTGTCTAAATGAGAGGAAGGAAGGAAGGACGATAAGGAAAGCGAAGGAAAGGGAAAGACTGAAAAAGGGACAGGAAAAGAAATGAAAAAAGAAATGAAAGAGAAAAGAGCGTCTCCCAGTGTTTGTAGATGAGTTGTCTCAGTTCAGTGCTTAGCCAAGCTGTTTACAGCTCTGCATTAGCCTGCACCTGAGAGAAATGAAAGCTCTGGGTGTTTTCTGGTCTTTCTGAGCATGCATTCTGCCCTGGGCATGCAGATGGCTTTCTAGATTCCCTGGTGTATGCAGGCACCTTTCAATGCCCTAATCTCTCAAAGAAACTCTCTCCCCAGTTTCTCTTTCTAGACTATTGGAGTGTCAGGGGTTGGTTATTTTTGTTTTTTGTTTGTTTGTTTTTGTTTTTTGTTTTGCCTCAAATGCAATCTTTTGCCCCAGGATGTAGCACATTATTCATTTGCCTTACAGTGTTTTCAAGAAATGCCCTCTACATAGGCACTTTCTTTCCCTAACCTGGACAGAGCTCCAGCTTAGGTGAAACAGAAGCAGCCACCTACATCAGCCCTTTAGGTAGTCTCCAGATAGGTCAAAACAGACAAAACACAATTCTTTGAGGATATGATTATTTCTGCTCCTTGCAGAACCAGAGGTCAGGGTCCACACTGGGAACTGAGGCTGCTATCTTCAAGCTCATCACTAGGCCAGGAAGGGAAGTGAGGCAAAAGCAAGCAAAATTTGACAAAGTTTTCCTATTATGTTTAAGTCACACTACCCACCACCACCTTTTTTGTACAGCATTTGCTTGCTTTCTGTAAACCTTTGGCTATTTTCCAGAGTTCTGACAAAGTTGCTTCTGACAGTTTTTGCTTTATTTTTTGTTATTTCTGTGAGGGATGAGCTTTTGGAGTTACCCACTCCATCTTGTTTGCTGACATCACTTTTCCTGGTAGTTTTCAAAATTTCATCCTTGATTTATAGAAACTTTCAGAAGGGGGAAAAACTGGTAAGATATTATCACCAGCCACTAGATAATAACTTGCATGACAATTTCTTGACCATATTTATTTAAACAAAATATGTTTAAATATGTATTTAGTAATGTTTGTATTGGATGTCAACATCCTTTATGAAAATGCACATGCCTGAAGAGCAAAAGCAATTTCAATGGCATGGGCTTCCATCTGTTTAACACTATTCTCTTTATATATAGGCTTATATCAATTTCCACACTCAAAATCTCACCACGGTCTTGGAACAAAATCCCACAGTCAGGGCTTGGGATGATGGCAGAAAAACACTTTGTGTTAAAAACCACTTTAATATGACCGGGCATCGACCAGCTGCCCATGGTCGGTAGCCATGGATGAGAGAGGTCAGTAGCCATGGATGAAAACAGAACAGCAGTGTCTGTTTTCAGCCTATGTACCCTACTCATCAATCCATCTACTCATCCCTCAGAAATCTAGATCCAAGTGACAATAAGCCATCGTAATGAAGTATGAGAAATACTCTCATGTACACTGATCTCTCTTTCCTCAACTTCTAGAGAACTTGTTTCTAACATTTATTTTTTTTATAAAATAGCATATATACCTAAAATACCATCTTAAATGATGGTAGGATAGTACTCTTTAAAGACTGAGTCATCGAAGGCAAAAAAAAAAAAAAAAAAAGAAAAGAAAAGAAAAAAGAAAAAGAAAAAAAGAAAAGAAAAATAACCCTATTATAGCTTTTTACTTCCACACCCTTCTTGATGCTAGACAAGTGGGATGCATTCCAAAAATACCCTGATAGCATCTTCCTTCTCAGATAGGCCCACAGACCACTACCTTAGTCATGAATCTACATATCCTTAATAGTTTCCCAACTCCTACTGTTTTCTAAAATAAAACAAATAGCAAAATTATGAGTATGTCATCAAGGTAAAAAAAGGCATCCATTTCATAAAAAGGCAAGTTCATACTACATATCTATGTGTTTCCTCCGTTCCAACCAGTCCAGGCACCTCAGACCCACATACATTCTCATGTATTTGAGAAAACAAAATGTTTTACAGTTTTCCTTAAAACAAACAGAAAAATGTATGTACCAAGAAAATGTTATTTCAGGAAAATTATCAAGTATCACAAACATCTTTTGCTTTTTGTTTTGTTTCTGAGTCATGTACAATTAATAACCTGTCTAATTGTCTTTTTAAATCTGAGAGAGATGTTGGGGCCATAGTGATATGGAGGTAGGAATGCTCCCTAGTATGGAGGAGTTGCTGGCCAGGGGAATAAATCTGCACAGTGCACATGATAATAAAGTATGGATTATGAGAAAATGAGTAAAATGTGCTCACTTATAAAAGTGTCCTTGGTTTTTTTTAAAACAAGTTAAAGGACAAGAAACAATTAGTACATCTTCAAAGTATGAGTCAAAGAGGTAATGAAACCCTGTACTTGAGGTCGGTAGCTTGTTATCAAAGGTTTTTTAATCCAAAGAAATGAGAACATGTTAACCAAATTAATAAATTAAAGTTATCCACACTTTGAAGAATGGAATCAAAAGCCCCATCAGTCTGTGCTTTGTAACAAAATCCCTGTGCGTTAATGCACTTTAAAATTATACACTATTTTTTTTAATCTGACAGTTTGAATTGCCATGAAAAATATTATTCCTGGTTTTGTGTGATTTACATAATGAACAAAGAATCTTCAGGCTCTCCTTCAGAACCACTATGTCCACAAAATGATGTTCTTCCTATGAGTGCATATACAGAAACTTAAAATAATATCCAGAAATGTCAAGTCAATGGTAGCCATGAAATGGTTAACTAGTATTATGTATTATTTGTGGTGTTTTTCTGTTTTGTTTTTTTTTTTCTGGCAAAGATTTGCAATTTATTCATCTTCTCTATAGTCTTTGTTTATGGGTTCTTCAGTAGGCATTTAGTCTTTTTGAATGTTGTGTATTTTATTACTGAACATAGCAGTATGTGTTCAAGGTATACTTTAATGAAGATAGCCTGCATATTGAAGTGACTCTAAATGTAGCCTAACAGTCACCTTTTACATTAAACGGCTCTACCTAAGATCACAGAAGACTTCCTAATTGTCCAATAAAAGCATTTTCAATAGCAGTCATAGCAGTATTGACCAGCTGACATTTTTGTCCTTAGCTTCTCCAGTGACATTCTGTACCAGTTCTTTACCTGCTTCTGCTCTCGCATCCTCCCTGTTGTCTTCACGGCCACCCTTTCCTCCATCTGTCCCTTACATGTTATTGCCCACACTCCAAATGCAGTTAAATATTTAAAAAAAAAAAAAAAAAAAAAGTCTTTCAATGTAGGGGAAAGTGATAGAAGAAAATGCTAGAAGCTACTTTAAATTTTTTAATGTTTATTTATTTTTGAGAGAGAGAGCAGAGGAGGGGGAGGGGCAGAGAGGGAAACATAGAATCTGAAGCAGGCTCCAGGCTCTGAGCTGTCAGCACAGAGTCTGACACGGGGTTCAAACCCAGTAACTGCAAGATCATGACCTGAGCTAACATCAGACACTTAACCCACTGAGCCACCCAGGTGCCCCTATGCAAAGCCACGTTAAAATGGTTGTGTTTGAGGTTGTAGATATATAGGTAATTTTTCCTACCTTCTGCTATTTTCCAAATTTTCTTCAGTGAAAAAATAACTGATTTTTTTTTTAATTTTAAAGAATAAAGTGGAATTTCCCAGGTTCCATTCTTAATGTTCTTCTCTTCCTACAATATGTGTACTCCTCTGTTAAATGCACTTTTCCTTTGTTTTCTGTCAACAAATTTTCAGCAACAAATTCTAAGTCTGTATAAGTTGTCTCCGTTCCAAAAAGTGTGTCCCAAAATTTAATGTGTGAAAAACAAGTAAAAGATATATGTACGTTTAGGGAAATTTACGCTTCCAAAGAGCTAAAATTTGTTAAGCAAAGTCAAGCCAGGTGTCTCTTCTACTCTTTCGTGGATGTATACGTGGGTCATAGGGACCAGAGCAGGATGTCTCCATCTTAATATCCCTTAAGCATCGGAAAGAACCAAAAATGAATACATCTTTATTTTGTTGATCTTTTCAAAGAACCAGTTCCTGGTCTCATTGATCTGTTCTACTGTTTTTTGGTTTTTTTTTTAAGTTACTGTTCCATTTATTTCTGCTCTAATTTTTAATATCTCCCTCCTTCTGCTGGTTTTAGGTTTTGTTTGTTGTTTTTGTTCTAGCTCCTTTAGGTGCAAGTTTAGGTTGTTTATTTGAGATTTTTCTTGCTTCTTGAGGTAGGTTTGTATTGCTATATGCTTCCATCTTGGAACTACTTCTGCATCCCAAAAGTTTTAGATCATTTTATTTTTATTTTCATTTCTCACCATGTAAGCTTCTATTTCTTCTTTGTTTCCTAGTTGAACCATTAATTGTTTAATAGCATGCTGTTTATAACCTCTACATATTTGTGCTCTTTCCAGATTTTTTTTGTGATTGATTTCTAGTTTCACATCATCATGGTCAGAAAAGATGCATGGTATGACTTTGATCTTTTTCAATTTGTTGAGAATTGTTTTGTGGCCTAATATGTGATCTTTCCTGGAGAATGTTCCACGTGCACTTGAAAAGAATGTGTATTATGCTGTCTTTTGATGGAATGTTCTGAATATATCTGTTAAATCCATCTGGTCCAGGGTGTCTTTCAAAGCCATTGTTTCTTTGTCGATTTTCTGTTTGGATCATCTGTCCATTGATGTAAGTGAGGTGTTAAAGTCTTCTATTCTAGTTGTATTACTATCAAATATTTCCTTTATGTTTGTTATTGACTATTTTATGTATTTCGGTGCTTCCATTAAGTGCATAAATACTTACAATTGTTATATCTTCTTGTTGGATTGTCCCCTTCATTAAAATATAATGTCCTTCTTTGTCTCTTGTTACAGCCTTTGTTTTTAAAGTCCAGTTTGCCCAATATAAGTGTTGCTACCCTGGCTTTCTTTTCATTTCCATTTGCATGGTAGATGTTTATCCATCCCCTTACTTTCGATCTGCAGGCATCTTTAGGTCTGAAGTGAGTCTTTAGGCAGCGTATAGATGGGTCTTCTTTTTTTTTTATCCATTCTGTCATTCTGTGTTTTTTGTTTGAAGTGTTTAGCCCATTTACATTCAAAGTAATTGTTGATAGCTATGTATTTATTGCCATTTTGTTATATATTCTTGGTTGTTTTTGTAGTTTTTCTCTGATCCTCTCTTGTCTTGTCTTGTCTTGTCTCTTTCATGGTTTGTTGGCTTCCTTTAGTGGTATACTTGGATTCCTTTCCCTTTCTTCTTTGCATACCTATTACTGGTTTTTGATTTGTGGTTACCATTAGGTTTGTATATAACTTCTTCTGTATATAGCAGTCTATATTAATTTCATGGTCACTTAAGTTTAATGCCACTTTTTATTCCCCACATTTTTGGTATATGGTGTCATATTTTACATCCTTTTATTTTATGGATCCTTTGATTTTTTAGGAATACTCATTTTTATACTTTTGTGTTTCTACTTTTCATACTCTCACTTACGGTGTTTCTTTTCCACTCAAAGAATCCCCTTTCCTATATCTTGTAGGGCTAGTTAGTGGTCATGAACTCCTTTAGTATTTGTTTGTCTGGGAAACTCTTTATATCTCCTTCTATTCTGAATGACATCTCCCTGAACAGAGTACTCTTGGCTGTAGATTTTTCCCTTTCAGCATTTTTCTTTCAGCTATTTCCTTCTGGCCTATGAAGTTCCTACTGAAAAACTCACTGATGGCATTATGGGATTTCCCTTATATGTATCTGTCTTCTTATCTCTTGCTGCTGCTAAATCCTTTTTTTATCACTACTTTTTGCCATTTTAATACTGTGTATATTGGTGTGGCCTTCCTTGGGTTGACTTAGTTGGGGGTATCTCTATGCCTCCTGGATCTGGATATCTACTTCCTTCCCTAGATTACGGAAGTTTCTAGCTATTATTTCTTCAAATATATTTTCGGCTCCCTTTTCTCTCTCTTCTTTTCCTAGGATCCCTGTAATGTGGATATTATTGTGCTTGATGGAGTCACTGAGTTTCCTGAGACTATTCTCAATTTGCATATTTTTTCTCTTTCACCTGCTCGTCTTGAATACTTTCCATTACTGTCTCCCAGGTCATTAATACATTTCTCTGCTTCCTCTAGCCTGCTATTTATTCCATCAAGTTTTGTTAATTTCATGTATTGTGTTCTTCACCTCTGATTGGTTCTCTTTTTCTCTCTCTGTTAAGGGTCTCACTGATATCCTCCACTTTTTTCTCCAGTCCAGTGAGTATAGTTATGATCATTAATTTAAATTCTCTATCAGGCATGTTACTTACATCTGTTGTGCTTAGGTCTCTTGCTGTTGTTTTGTCTTGTTCTTTTATTTGGATCATAGTCCTCTGTCCTGTTTTGTCTAACTTTCCTTGATTCTAGTTCTCTTTAGAGGCTTTCTTTGCCTGTTGTGGACAGTGTTTGGCCCCCAGCTGGGTGCGATGGGTTTAAACAAGCTGTGTTCTGGTCTGCTTGTGCAATGAGACCTGCCACCACAACTACCGCCAGAACCAAGGCACAGGAAAGGCGCCAGTCAGGAGATGTGCGTGGGCCAGGTTTTTGCAGGTCTGCTGGAGGAGAGCGCCTGCGCGCTGGGACTGAGGCAAGCCTGGCTGGAAGGGCAGATCTGCTGAAGCACAGGGGTTGGAGCTGGGGGTTAGCAAGTTAGACAGTAAGCGTGGCACTGCGGCGGTTCCTGCAGGCGGCTCTGTGTTTATGATGGGAGGTGGGGGAGGGAAATGGCACCTGCCAGCTCCTTTGTTCCCAGAGGGTCTCTCTGAGATCCCTGTCTCTCCTACACACGCTCTGAAATGAGTGAATCACTCTCCTGTTGTCTGCCTCAGGCATTTGTCAAACTGCCACTTCCGTGCTGTGTCTCTGGAGATGGTTTGTTGTGCTGTCTCTAAGTGTGGGGATCAGCTTCCTAACACCTTCCAGACTCTCCCAGAGCCAAACCCACTGATTTTTAAAATTCCAGACTTTAACTCCTGCTGGTTGTAAGAACCCACAAAATTCAGCCCCTCTCACTTTCGAAACCAAATGTTCTCTACCTTTAGCTGTAGAGTGTGTTCTGCCAGTCCTGGGGCCGTTGTCCAGGTTATTTGCCCTGATGTGAGTGTTATCCAGTTGTATCCACAGGACGAGGTGAGCTTAGGGTTCTCTTGCTCCACCCGCTTCCCAGCTTCTGTCTTCAATACTGTTTGAGGGTGATATTTCTGTAACATAAATTTGATGAATAGTTGGCTTTCAATATGTATTTGTTGAGTGCTCGAATTTCAAGATTGGTTAAAATCACTATCCCTGATCTCAAAATGCTTAAAATATACCTGGAGAAACAGGGGCTGACAAACTAATCTAATTTTTCCACTTATACCGTTGTACATTTCCCTTTTTCTTACTTTCTAAAGTGATCTTGTTGCATTAAGATACCTTATATTGAAAATCATTTTAACTAAACTTCTTAATGAGTTGATACTTTAACAGGAAATAGTCATGGTATGTCATAGTAATGTACTTAATTTTTTGTTTATTTACTTATTTTGAAAGAGTGAGTACACACACAAGTGGAGGAGGGTCAGAGAGAGAGAATACCAAGGAGGCTCCACACTGTCAGTGCAGAGCCCAATGCAGGGCTTGAACTCACGAACCGTGAGATCATGACCTGAGCCAAAATCAAGAGTCAGACACTTAACCAACTGAGCCACCCAGGCGTCCCATAGTAATTTATTTAAATATTAGGATCTAATGAGGGGAAAACATTGGCATACTCAATATGTTATTGATGATTAGACACCAAGTAAAGACTAAATCGTGTTACAGGGAGTGGACAAGGGTTTTACTGTAATTCAAGCAAAAGTCTTAGACTCAGTCTGCCTGTGGCTTGTGGTAATAGAGATTTCTGAACATAAATGTACCTGCTTTATACCACTGAGTGGCATACTTTCTTAAAGCAGCTGCTTGGGGGGGCACCTGGGTGGCTCAGTCAGTTAAGCGTCTGACTTCGGCTCAGGTCATGATCTCAAGGTTCATGGGTTTGAGCCCCGCATCGGGCTCTGTGCTGACAGCTAGCTCAGAGCCTGGATCCTGTTTCAGAATCTGTATGTCTCTCTCGCTGACCCTCCCCTGCTCATGCTGTCTCTCTCTCAGAAATAAATAAAACATTAAAAAAATTTTTTTAAATAAATAAAAAATAAACCAGCTGCTTGGGAAGATCCTGACTTGTTCTAAATAACTAATAGTTAAATATGCAGGGAAAATGTTCTGTAAATGATTGTTAATTTTTTACTTTTCTTTTACTTATTTGATACTTATATGTATGTAATATTCCATTGATTGGCCTAACAAAATAATGTATCAAGGCCAAAGCCTTGCTAAAAAGGATATTAATGTCACCAGTAATGGTAATGAATAAAAGAATGGTCCGTTGAAGTTAAAAAAAAATGAATGAATACATATATACATAGAGAGAGTCTAGCAAGTACTATTTCTTTCTACTATTAAGCTCAAAGTAGCAGTTTATTTTTTTACTTTTTAAAAATGTTTTATTTTATTTTTGAGAGAGAGATAGAGACAGCGTGAACAGGGGAGGATCAGAGAGAGGGAGACACAGAATCCGAAGCTGGCTCCAGGCTCTAAGCTAGCTGTCAGCACAGAGCCTGACGCAGGGCTCGAACCCACAAACCATGAGATCATGACCTGAGCTGAAGTTGGACGCTCAACTGACTGAGCCACCCAGGCGCCCCTCAAAGTAGCAGTTTAATTTACAGTGACCATCTACTGCTTTAAATTCCTCTCATTAATTTAACTTTTATAAAGCTTGTAGTTTGTTTTTGTTTGTAAATTAGTGTTTGATAGTCCTAAAAAAGCTCAAGTATGAAGGGATTATAATTTTATATGTGTATATATTTAAGAAATAACATAATATTTCAACAGCAGAAGTCACTGAAGAATATTTTCCTATAAATGAATTTCTGTATTACTCAAGATTGAGAAAAACAGCTTACTATGATGAAGAAACACTGAGTTTTAAGTGGGAAAAAGTAAAAGTGTTTGGCATGGCATAAATGATTACAGAATCTACTCCAACATTATTTCTGCCCTTTCTCCAACCTAGATAGACTCCTGCACGGAGCTACTTGTGGTCCTCTGAATGTGTCCATCCCCTCATTAGTCCAGCCTTAACAAATAATGGCAGTGACCTCCTAAGCCTCCCACATTGCTTGATGCTCACTCATGCCTCTGCCCTGTTGCACACACCTGCTGGGAAGCACCTGGTAATTCTTACAGACTCAGGTAGGAAGTACATACTCATTCACAGTCCCTGCACCCAAGAGCGGGTACTCTCATGGGAGGAGGAAACCCTAATCAGGTGATCAAGGAAGGGTATTCTACATCTACGAAACATGATTTTGTAAAGAATGAAGTTGACAAATAGCAAAATCATGGAAAGAACCTAAGTGTCCATCAACTGATGAATGGATCAAGAAGATGTGGTTTATCTATACGATGGAATACTACATGGCAGTGAGAAAGAATGAAATCTGGCCATGTGTGGCAACATGGATGGACCTTGAGGGTGTTATGCTGAGCGAAATAAGTCAGGCAGAGAAGGACAGACACTATGTGTCTTCACGTATAGGAGGATTAGGAGGAACTTAATGGAGGACCATGGGGGAGAAGAAGGAGGGAAATGGTGGGGGAAAGGGAGGAAGGCAAACCATGAGAGACTTTTGAATGCTGAGAACAAACTGAGGGCTGATGGAGGTATGGGAGAGGGGAAAGGGGGTGATGGGCATGGAGGAAGGCACTTATTGGGATGAGCCCTGGGTTTTATATGGAAACCAACTTGACAATAAACTAAGGGAAGAGAAAAGAAAGGTTGACAGCAAAGACTGAAAGAATAGTGAGAGAAGCAAGGGACTGAAGGGGCTAGTGTTCAGCAGGAAATGGACCTCTAAGCTTTGGTGATGGTGGGATGTGCCTGGTGAAGGCCCCAAAGGAGATCCAAAGGACTAAGTGGACAGGAGAGCCTTGATTTCAGGAGCAGGATGTCACCAGAGGAGCTTCCTCACAACCTGAGCTTAACATCCCTGCTTTGATATTCTCCTCAATATAAATGACGAGGAAAAGAGGAAGGGGGTGAGGATAGGGCAGAGGCAAGAATGCAAAAGACACGCAGGTTTTGCAGAATTATTACATCTTTGGCTTGGCTATTTGGTGACCAGACCTACCTACATGAGTTAGCTTGCAGTATTTAAATACATTCTCATCAGCGTTTTGAGTAACTGTGAAGTAACTTGCCTGGCTATGCACAAGCTGGAAACTTAGAATTCCTGCCATTGTGAATGCCATTCACTGTGCATTTCTGTGTCACCTCCCATGAGGTTTTTTTTACACATGGAAGGTTTTTATCCCTACAGTTTTCTGAAAATAACTCATGATGACTTCTGGAGACCAAGGGATTTAGAGAGGGACCGCAGTGACCGTCGGTGACAGGGCATTAGCTGCTCCTGGTAAGAACACCATGAGTGACAACATTTAGCAATAAGAGATTTGGGGCTGAACCTGTAACAGAAGCATTATCTTTACAAAGGTTCACAATCACTAATTATTATTTTTATCTGAAAGAGGAAGGAAAACAATGGCCAGACCTGACTGTCATAGGAAGGTCACCTCTGATCCAGGCCACACTCACTGAATTTGGGATTGAGATGGGAGCAAGAAAGGGGGGAGGGAGCCCTGCTGCACAGAGAATAGACAGTCTCACAAGATAGCACGTGGCCTTGAAAATGACCAGCCACTGGGCCTAGAAAATCTGTGTCAGCCGACCCACAAGCACAGTACAGAATTTACGTTTTAGCTCAAGCCTTTGCCAGAGCTTGAGAACCAGATGCCTTGTAACTCTTCACACTTGCTTCTGTAAATAAAACATCATGAAACATGAAAAAAATCATGGAAGTATCAGGAAAAAATAGAAATGCATTGACATCCTGGAGTATAAGGGTTACAGGAGGCTCCTCAGGAGGCTAATTCTTGACACATTTTAGACCTGTTGATAGCGCTGCATTCTTGACTTTGGAGCCAATTCTTAAATATCTGTTTGCATTTATTGTAGCAAATAGGAGAAGCTGACTATGATGGAGAATGATTAATGTGCAAATTTCCTGAGTTAAGTCAACAGAAGAAAGTGAGCAAATAAATAAGAGTTCCCAGGGCTGAAAGGACAGACTCTGAAAAATAACAAGGAGAGAATGGGATATAAGGTGAATGACCCGACCTCAGGGATGATTGGCATTTGTAGATGGAGAGATGAGAGCGATGAGAGCGAAACATTTACATGATAAGCCTGCTGTGCTATAAATAATCTCTAGACTTTAAGATAAGGATGTCAAGCACACAATGATTATCATATCGAGACAGGTCTTTTTGTAGCGCCTTCCACATGTAACCTCCCTGTGAGTTTATATTAATTGAATTTAAAACATCACAGTTCTCTTTGTCCCTTTTTATCACATCTAGATTTTTGTTGCCTTCATCTATCCCAATTTAATTGTGTTATTAGTCTGCTTTTAAATAATTGGCAAACACCTAAAATAGCACACACACATCTCTGGCCATCGTCTATCACATCTGACATCTAGCAACAGGAAATATATTTTATATGGCACAAGTCAGGCAATTAGCAAGCAATTTTTTAAGGTCCTCTTCATCCATTTTACAGAAAATTAACATTATTATCTATTCACGACGTTTGGATGCATCTGAATACTTGAGGCTCTAAACTACAAGTACTTTTATTAAATATAAAAATAAAATATGTTACCACTCATCCTTTATTCTGGGTTTGTGGTTTTTAATCACATAAATTTTTATGAGAATCACATAAGTGTTCAGTGACACTGGTTCCACCTCTTTTCTTCCCTCGTCATCTGGTCACAGGGCACCATCCCCCTACCTTCCATATATAAATTTATGCTGAAAAGAAGCATCAGCAATAGTGTTAGGTGATGAGTGTCTGGGCCACTTGTTCATGTAAGCCTACCTGTGTCTTCTGCACAGGCCCTTAGATGTCACCACCATCATACCATGGAGGGCTTCTCATTCCCCTGATCTTATGACTTGGTGTGTCTGGCAGCATCCAAGTCATCGCAGGCATTGCTGGACTTGTGGCCACTCAGGCCCCGGGGGCAATGCCCAGTTTATCTTAGAGCCCATGAGGCAGGAGCTGTTTGAATGGTGCATAATAGTTGTGAGCTGTATGAGGCTCATCCTTACTACAGAACTTTATAGGTCTGCATGTGTTTCTCTGTTTGGTCTTCCAGAAACTCCAAACAGCGTCTTTCTTTACCACAGATACCTCTGGAAGTGTCATGTAGCCCAAGTGTCACAACTGCTCATGTTGCAAACTAGACCAGCTACAGTGTCCTTTCTCAACCTAGACCTGAGTCCCTCTCAAGACGAGAATGCTTTCATTCCACTAAGTAAATTGAGCATTAATGTAACCCCAAGTGGAGAATGTGTTGACTACAAAATCCAAAGATCCCTACCAAGTTTTGTGCTGCTTCTTCGAGAAGAGGAGATACAAGGTTCCATAACTGTCCCATATTCTGAAAGGCACATGAAGGTAAGCCCGGACCACTAGATCCCTAAACACATAACTAATGTCATGTCCCTGAATTTCTCTAGAAAAACGTGTCATTTTTTCTTGCCTTCTGGAGCACAAATGTTTTTCCGGAGCATTCTGATCCCATTAACATAACATCATTAACATACGGAGACAATGGTCTTCTGCAGAATGGTCTTCTGTCATAATCTGTCCTTTGGACTAGATTATGACTAATAGTAGCATTAATGTAGCCTTGGGTAAGATTTTGTACTGCTAACCCTCCCTTATGATGTAATATGTTTCCAATCTTCCCTCTTGATGAGTAACCAAAAGAATGCATTTACTGTATCAATAGCTCACATACCATATAGGCAAAGCAGTGAATCTGCTCTAGCAAAGGTGCCATGTTCAGCATAGCAACTGCCTAATTTGCCTAATTTGCCTTACTTGGTTAGAGTCATGGTGGTCCGTTGGCAGTCAGGTCACAGATGAGACTTTAGCTAATCTGACAGGTTGTTCTGAAGCTGGAAAGGTTTTCAGAACTGTCCTAAAATGAGGCCAAAAGGCCAAGCACTTAAATACCCACCCCCCACCAGCCAGAATATTGTTTCCTGGGCAGGATCATACAACCTTGAATGATTCGTTCCCTGAAGTATCTGGTAGGGAATTTACAAATGTATGCATAGATGTAAATGACTAGGGATAAGAATATCACTATCAATATGGATTTATATGTGATTATTAGGATGTAGGCATGACACTCTACTAAATGCTTTACATGCATTATTTTATTTGATTCTCCTAACAGACCAAACTATAAGGTAAATACCAAAAATGATGTTGAAACCCAAGCAGGCTGACATCAGAGTCCATGCTTTTCATCTAAAGCTATAACCAGTAAATCCATGAAATGGAAGTAAACCATTCTTAATGACAAAATTTTAAAGGAAAACTCTTTTATTTTATATTTTTAATTAAACTCAATTCTCTCATTTTTTTCCAAACACATTCAAGTTCTTGGAGTGATACTCCAGAGTCTATAGCATGCATTTCCATCCTATAAATATTTTCATGCTCTCTTCAATCTTCTGGCATCATATCAAGGTACCGCAATAAATACTAAATGCTCGTGGCTAAAAGTACAAGGGAGGCCACTGCAGGTCAACATGATATGTCAGGAGGCCGTGGGAAGAGAATGTTGCTGATGAGTCACCCAACTTTTTAGAGATTATTTTAGACTTCTAAAAGCATGAGTATCTTTACATACATGTTTTCGAGCAATGCTTAGTTCTAGCCTGTCTTGTCTTTAGGAAAAGTTAGCTGCAGTATAAGCTCAAAAGTGAGACATAAGAGTGAACTGCACCCAGATGTGGGACATCAATCAATGGAGATTGATGCGGGATCAAGCCATAACTTTCCTTTTAGGAAAATAAACGCTTATTTTTAAAGCCCGATGATCATCATCCTCCCCCCCCCCCCACCGACTGTTAGGATCTTTCACATCACGATAGTGGGGAGACTTCTGGTTTCAGTCCCTAGCTCCTTCTGTCAGTGTGGCCACTCACAGGTCCCGGGGCATACCTGCTACCACCAGTGAGTTGTCCACTGACGCCAGCGCTGGGGAGAGTACCTTACATCAGCTACTCCTAAGGGGTTTTGTCTGTGAGAGCAGGGATTTTCATCCTCCTCACCTTCACCTGAGTCCCTGTGTCTAAAAAGTGGCTGTCACGAAGTAGGCATTCAATCAACTGTTTTCAATAAGATAAATAAAGGAATAGATCTTAGCGACTGCTACCCCTCCCTTTGGCAGCAACCACTAATGAAAATTGCCTTCAGCATCTGCTTTTCCACTGTACTGCTCTAAATTTTAGGTATTTCTTGCCTCTGCACAGCTCTTAGATTTCTGGAAGCTGGTATCTCAAAGGGAATGTCTGAGTGCTACTTCTGTTGAGCAATTCAAGAAAGAGTCCCTGCTGATTCCTCGAGGTAAAATCCTACACAGCTCTTTCAAACAGCAGCTCTCTTCTGCTATGGACCCAAAACTCTGTAGAATCATGGGCTGAGCACAAATTCAATAATGATCACCAAGTCACAGGGCTAGCTGTCACTTTCCTCTTCCTGTGTGCCAGGTCGGCACCCCACTCCCTCCACTCTCTAAGGGAACCTTTCGGGTAATTGAAGTTAACAGTAATTCAGTTCAGCCAAATGTGTACTGAGCACCTACTCTGAGGCAGAGATTCCTCCATACACCTAACATACGTACAGATGGTTAATTTCTCCTGAGGACTGCAAACCAAGTTCTATGTGAGAATTAGCAAAAGCCTCAGATTCCCCTGCACATATGGTTTGGTTTCTTATGTTTAGTGCCTTGGAATTCACAAAACACCTTTCCATATATTTCCTAACTTAGGGCTTCTCATCAGTTCTGTGAAATGGACATATTCTCATTTTACAGATGAAAACACTTAGAATGCACACTAGCCTGAAGTCATACCACCTTGTACCCTCCTTAGTAGCAGAAAACAGCAGAGGTGGGTGTTTTACTCAAATCAGGAACATTTACCACTGGATCTCTGTCTACTTTTAGGGACTATAGAGGTTTATGGTTTTTGATTTTTTGCTGTTGTTATTTAAAGTAGATATAGATTTATTTATATATTCTATTTCTTAAGTACCTAATCAAGATACTGGAAATACAGCCTATAAATGCACCTTTTTCTCAAGGCTTTTTTACATTCTAATAGGAAAAATAAAACACATTTAGGTATCTATGAGCTAAAACAGGAAGTGAAACATGCCATTAAAGAGATCCAAAAATAAAAGTATATAAGAGATATCACTTCCAGCTGGGGAAAGAGCAAGTAAGATTTTCTGCAAAAAAATAACATTAGAAATAAGTGACTAAAACCAAAAAAATTCTATTTAATGATCTTTGCAAAAGATCCTACTATTTTAGTAAATTACAAGCTAAGGGGAAAAAAATAGAGGAAAACTATGACCCATTTAAAGTTCATGACATTCTTCCTGCATCAAAAAAATTAAACATGAAGTACATATGCATAAGTTTCCACACAGGCAAGTTGTGGAAACTAAGTTAGAGGATCTCAACCCACCCAAACTCACTTCTCATTGAAGGAAAGAGTCTAAATTGATAAAAAGTTATTAGCTTCCACTTGAGCTGATTGAAACCCATCAGAGAGAAATCTTAGTGCCAGTGGAATCATCTTCCTCCTGGTTAAACTGCATGTGTTCAGTGGATTTCACATTCTTCCTGTTCATTCCGTTGACTGTGCATAAGACAAAAAAGTGGCAGTCATGTACAATCCAAATTTGAGCCAACCATAAGCACATCCTTAGTGCCAACGCAATTAAAGTCGGCTTCGACACCAGGTGGAAACTCATCAGCCAATATTGTCCTCTTACAGCCAATGTGCTCATCAAAAATGTTCTTGCATCAACAACTACCCTGTCTTATTTTTCATGTCAATTTTCCTTCCAATTTTAAAGTATTCTGCTAGAACCAAGAAGGGACATAGTTTTGTTTTTGCTTAATGAGGCGACACAGCTACTGGCTGTTTTGTTGTTACATATGTCTCTAAGGACAGTTACTGTTTGCTTTGATTTTTCTTTCAATGTGCCATTAAAATAGAGGGTAAAATCATTTTATCTGAAAAGTTTTGAAACTTGACATGAAAGACCCCAAAACTATTGGAATAGAGTTGGGGTAATCACAGACTGGAAACTAGGAGCGCAGACGGAGTGAGGACAGGAAGCCTGACAGTACATTTTAAACTCATTTTATGACAATAACCACAATTTACATCATTGAAACTCCGAGGAAGATTGTAAATAAAGCAGTTTGACTACATTTCACATCTATAGAATGCTTCATGAATTTACACTCTATGAATTTTTGCCATTCATACTTTTGGATGTTTTTATATGCACATTACATTTTAAGCAGTGGGGCGCCTGGGTGGCTCAGTCAGTTAAGCGTCTGACTTCACCTCAGGTCATGATCTCACAATCTGTCAGTTCAAGCCCCGTGTCAGGGTCTGTGCTGACAGCTCAGAGCCTGCTTCAGATTCTGTGTCTCCCCTTCTCTCTCTCTCTGCCTCTCCCCTGCTTGCTCTCTGTCTCTCAAAAATAAATATTAGAAAAAATTTTTGTTAATTTTAAGCAGATATTTTCCTTTTTCAGTTGTAGAAACTAAAGTTCAAAGAGCTAGGTTTTGAGCAAAGTCACGTAATGAGCTGGTGGAGGAGCCAGGACATGGGTGAATCTTGGGCTTCTGGTTCCCAGCCGTGGGGCTCTCACCATCTACTCTCATGCTCACGCTGAGTGGCTTCAAAAAGTGAAAATGAGAATAGGCCTGGCTTCTTCATACAAGTTGTAGAACGGAGGGCTGCCCTTCACTGGGCAGAAGGGGTCCTGAGCAAGTGACGTACAGACTACCAGTAAAAACTGGGCTCATGCTTTTTAAAAGATTAATTGAAGCTACTCAAAGAAAAAAATTAAAATTAAAAACAAAAGGTTTGGGGTCATCGAATGATAAGTAGAAAGTTACAACTGGTTTAGGGCCATTTTATGACAAAATTGAATAATTAGATCTGTTATTAATAGACCATAATAATTGAAACTAACTACTTCCCGGGCACTGTACTAAGTTCCTCAAGCACAAACATCATTGAATCCTAACAGTTTTATGAAGGATGTACTACTGTGGTCTCCATCTTACAAATGAGGAAATGAACAGAGACGTTGTGAAATTTTCCTAAAGTCACAAAGCTGAAAAGTTTAGAGACAGGATTTGAACACAGGAAATCTGAGTCCAGAGTCTGAACTCCCACCACTCACACTACCTTTACCACAGCTAGTCAATAAATCCAACCTGTGTCAAGATGCTTTTCTGTGTAGGCTCCATACAATCCTTATCCCTCCTGGGAACCCTAGAATGATGTAATCCTCATATGGTACATTTTATGCATAGGAAAAGCAAATTTTAGAGACTAAGTGGGAAATGAAGGGGCCTGAGGAGGGACTTCCATAGAGTCAGAAGACGAACAGGAGAAAGTGGTCTCACAGAAGCCAAGGAAATGAGGCCTCAGGAGGGGGGATGGGAACCCTGGGAATAACCTGGGAATACAAGAATGAGGCTCGAGGAAAACAAGGTGGCAGGTGTCCATCTCATAGGTCATTGATCCCTTCAGGTAAGCCACTTTGGGGAGGGGTAGAAGTCAGCACAGGGAGCTAGCGGAGGAAGTGAGGGAGGGCATGTTAGGAGAGCAGGAAAGACAGGGCAGCCTCGGGACGGAGGGACCAGGACATCACTGTGAAGACATCTGAGCTCAAGTGGGGCAGCAAGAGTCCCTGTGTGGGGAGATATTGGAGATAAAAGAACGAGACAAGGCAGATCCCTGAAGGGGGAAGACAGACAGACTCGCAGCACCAGTGGGGGGTCGCTCTGTGGGGGGAGGGCTGGCAGGTTCAGGATGTCTCTCTCCATGTCAACAGGGGACTGAAGACTTGGAGTGAGATGCTAAAATCGTAGTGTATTTGGATGGGTGGAGAGGAGGAGGGATGACTGGTGGGGAGCCATCTGAACTCGCAGGGTCATGGGAAGACTTTGTTCAAAGGATGAGAAAATCGCTATCAACAAAAATCAGATCAAAGCCTAACGTTGAGAACATAGGGCCTGTGGGACAGGATTAGTAACAGTCTGTCACCGGAGACGGTACCCTACCCCACAGAACACCCATGTGTTTTGGGAAATGAACTTATTAATCTTCACCATGTTCTCTTAGGACAGGCAAAATTACTGTGAGTCACTGGTTATGTGAAACTGCTCCCACCATGAAATTTTGATAATCGTTTTCAAATTAATTCCTCCTCAAAGATGCCCTGCTGCCTTTGCCTGTGCAGCCTACTGCCCAGAGCCTGCTGGCCCTCAGCCCTCCCCCGGCTGTCCCCTGTCCCCAGAGCCTGCTGGCCCCCAGCCCTTCTCCCCACCCCCGCCAGCTATCTCCTGTCCCCAAGAGTCTGCTGGCCCCCAGCTCCCTGGCTGTCCCCTATCCCTTTGAGCCTGCTGTCTGCTCAGTCCCTCCTGGCCAGGATCAGTGTCTCTCCTGGGCCTTGCTACTGTAAGGGGGTCTGCAGACCCACAGCCTGGGCAGCTGGAAAAGGCTCCAGCCTTCCAGACAGACACATCAGGATCGTATTGTGCCCACACCCCCAGGCCAACTGTGCATACAATAGAGTTTGAGAAACACTGGTTTGGACTTCTGACCACAATCTGTCTTATCTGTAATGAGGTCTGCTTGCTTCTATCTCCTAATTTCCAATTGAAATTTCCAAAAGAAAAGCGATCATCTCTCATTCATATTTCCTACAGCAGATTTGCCTCTGGAATAAAGTTCCAAAGTCCCTCAGCTTAGTGTAGACGGCACCTCCGTTCATCTTTACACTCAGCTTCTGCTGTTATGACCCCCAACCCTGACTACTTGGCTCTGCCCACAGTCATGTTCGGCCGCACCACCACCTAGTTCCTCTTGATCGTACAAGGGCACTGTCACCTGTGCACAAGACCTTGTCCTCGCTGCCCACACACAGACCGGCTCTTCCCACCACTATTATTTCTCTGCATTAGAGTTCCTGTTTTGTCACTGTAAGCCCTAAATACATATATTCTTCATCTACTTCACCATGTAAAACACTATATTGATGGTGGTAGAATATGTTATTCTCCTTACAAACCTAGCATGAATTCTAGCACCTGGTCAACATGGTTATAATTGAGATACTGATACAGATATGGATATGAGTGTAAGATTGCTTTAGGTAGTTTACTATGATGTATATTTGGTTTATTTAGGGTATGTTAGAGTTTATACACATAATACTATTTATTTAATGTATATATTTAGTATATATACTTAATCTGTATATGTCCAGTGTATGTATGCAATTCATAAATATATTTGGTATATGTTTCTGTTTGCATGTCTTTAGTGTATGTGGATTAGCTGAGTTTTTTTAGTAGAAAATATGAAGAGAGGATCGTGAGACAGTATTAAACATGGGAGGCAGGGAAAACACTTTATTCTCACAATGATTAACACAACTGCATAAATCGCATGAGCTTATGGCGTTAGTTTTTTTTCTTAAATAGTTTATTGTCAAGTTGGTTTCCATATAACACCCAGTGCTCATCCCCACAAGTGCCCTTCTCCATGCCCATCACCCCCTTCCCCTCTCCCCCCACCCCCATCAACGCTCAGTTTGTTCTCAGCATTCAAGAGTCTCTCATGGTTTGCCTCCCTCCCTCTCCCCAACTATTTCTTCCCCTTTTCCTCCCCCATGGTCCTCCATTAAGTTCCTCCTAATCCTCCTATACGTGCAAACATATGGTATTTGTCCTTCTCTGCCTGACTTATTTCACTCAGCATAACACCCTCAAGGTCCATCCACGTTGCTCCAAATAGCCAGATTTCATTCTTTCTCCTTGCTATGTAGTATTCCATTGTATAGATAAACCACATCTTTTTGATCCATTCGTCCGTTGATGGACACTTAGGCTCTTTCCATGTTTTGGCTATTGTTGAGAGTGCTGCTGTGAACATTGGGGTACATGTGCCCCTATACATCAGCACTCCTGTATCCCTTGGGTAAATTCCTAGCAGTGCTATTGCTCGGTCACAGGGGAGCTCTATTGTTAATTTTTTGAGGAACCTGCATACTGTTTTCCAGAGGGGCTGCACCTGTTTACATTCCCACCAGCAGTGTAGGAGGGTGCCCGTTTCTCCACATCCTCGCCAGCATCTATAGTCTCTTGATTTGTTCATTTTAGCCACTCTGACTGGCATGAGGTGGTATCTCAGTGTTGTTTTGATTTGTATTTCTCTGATGAGGAGGGATGCTGAGCATCGTTTCATGTGTTTGTTGGCCATCTGGATGTCCTCTTCGGAGAAGTGTCTGTTCATGTCTTCTGCCCATTTCTTCACTGGATTGTTTGTTTTTCAGGTGTGGAGTTTGGTGAGTTCCTTATAGATTTTGGATACTAGCCTTTTATCTGATATGTCATTTGCAACTATCTTTTCCCATTCCATCGGTTGCCTGTTAGTTTTATGGATTGTTTCCCTTGCCGTGCAGAAGCTTTTCATCTTGATGAGGTCCCAATAGTTCATTTTTGCTCTTGATCCCCTTGCCTTTGGGGATGTGTCAAGTAAGAAATTGCTGCGGTTGAGGTCAAGAAGGTGTTTCCTGCTTTCCCCTCTAGGATTTTGATGGTTTCCTGTCTCACATTCAGGTCCTTTATCATTTTGAGTTTATTTTTGTGTACAGTGTGAGAAAATGATCTAGTTTTATTCTTCTGCATGTTGCTATCCAGTTCTCCCAGCACCATCTGTTAAAGAGGCTGCCTTTTTTCCATTGGATACTCTTTCCTGCTTTGTCAAAGATTAGTTGGCCATACATTTGGGCCAACACAATTCTGTGTTCTCTATTCTATTCCATTGGTCTATGTGTCTGTTTTTGTGCCAAGACCATACTGTCTTGATGATGACAGGTTTGTAGTAGAGGCTAAAGTCTGGGATGGTGATGCCTCCCGTTTTGGTTTTCTTCTTCAATATTAGTTTGGCTATTCAGGGTCTTTTGTGGTTCCATACAAATTTTAGGATAATTTGTTCTAGCTTTGAGAAGAATGCTGGTGCAATTTTGATTGGGATTGCATTGAATGTATAGATTGCTTTGAGTAGTAATGATATTTTAACAATATTTATGCTTCTGATCCATATGCATGGAATATTTTTCCATTTCTTTGTGTCTTCTTCAATTTCCTTCATAAGTTTTCTATAGTTTTCATCATACAGATCTCTTATATCCTTGGTTAGGTTTATTCCTAGGTATTTTATGGTTTTTTGTGCAATTGTGAATGGGATCGGTTTCTTGATTTCTCTTTCTGTTGCTTCATTGTTGGTGTATAAAAATGCAACCGATTTCTATACATTGATTTTGTACCCTGCGACTTTGCTGAATTCATGGATCAGTTCTAGTAGGCTTCTGGTGGAGTCTGTCGGGTTTTCTATGTAGAGTATCATGTTGTCTACAAAAAATGAAAGTTTGACTTCTTCTTTGCCCGTTCTGATGCCTTTTGTTGTCTGATGGCTGATGCTAGGACTTCCAGCTTTATGTTAAACAACAGTGGTGAGAGTGGACATCCCTGTCGTGTTCCTGATCTCAGGGGGAAAGCTCTCAGTTTTTCCCCATTGAGGATGATGTTAGCTGAGGGCTTCTCATAAATGGCTTTTATGTTTAAGTAAGCTCCTTCTATCCCAACTTTCTCAAGGGTCTTTATTAAGAAGGGATGCTGTATTTTGTCAAATGTTTTTCCACATCTATTGACAGGATCATGTGATTTTTATCTTTTGTTGTTGTTGTTGTTAGTGTGATGTATTACAGTGATTGCTTTGTGGATATTGAACCAGCCCTGTAACCCAGGAGTGAATCCCACTTTATCATGGTGGATAATTCTTTTTATCTGCTGTTGCATTTGATTTGCAAGTATCTTGTTGAGTTTTGCATCCATATTCATCAAGGAAATTGGCCTGTAGTTATCTTTTTTTGCTGGGTCTCTGTCTGGCTTGGGAATCAAAGTGATGCTGGCTTTGTAGAATGATTCCAGAAGCTTTCCTTCGATTTCTATTTTTTGGAATAGCTTGAGAAGAATGGGTATTAACTCTGATTTAAATGTCTGGTAGAATATGTTTGCACGTATAGGAGGATTAGGAGGAACTTAATGGAGGACCATGGGGGAGAAGAAGGGGTAAAATAGTGGGGGAGAGGGAGGGAGGTAAACCATGAGAGACCCTTGAATGCTGAGAACAAACTGAGGACTGATGGGCATGGAGGAGGGCACTTGTGGGGATGAGCACTGGGTGTTATATGGAAACACACTTGACAATAAACTATTAAAAAAATGTCTGGTAGAATTCCCCAGGGAAGCAATCTTGCCCAGGGCTCTTATTTGTTGGGAGATTTTTGATAACTGGTTCAATTTCTTCACTAGTTATGGGTCTGTTCAGATTTTCTCTCTCTTCCTGTGTGAATTTTGGTAGTGTGTGTGTGTTTAGGAATTTTTCCATTTCTTCTAGGTTGTCCAGTTTGTTGGCATATAGTTTTTCATGGTATTCCCTGATAATTGTTTGTATTTCTGAGGGATTGGTTGTAATAAGTCCATTTTCATTCATGATTTTGTCTATTTGGGTGCTCTCTTTTCTTTTTGAGAAGCCTGGCTAGAGGTTGGTCAATTTTGTTTATCTTTTCAAAAAACCAACTCTTGTTTTCATTGATCTGTTCAACTGTTTTTTGGGATTCTATATTGTTTATTCCTGCCCTAACTTTTATTATTTCTCTTCTCCTACTGGGTTTGGAGTGCTCTTGTTGCTCTCCTAGTTCCTTTAGGTGAGCTGTGAGATTTTGTACTTGCGATTTTTCTAATTTCTTGAATAGGCCTGGAGTGCAATGTACTTTCCTCTTAGGACTGCCTTTGCTGCATCCCATAGAGTTTGGATTGTTGTATTTTCATTTTCATTTGTTTCCATATATATTTTTAATTTCTTCTCTAATTGCCTGATTGGCCCATTTGTTCTATAGCAGGGTGATCTTTAACCTCCATATTTTTGGAGGTTTTCCAGCCTTTTTCCTGTGGTTGATTTCAAGTTTCATAGCTTTGTGATCTGAAAGTGTGCATGGTATGATCTCAATTCTTTTATATTTATTGAGGGCTGCTTTATGTTCCAGTATATGATCTATCTTGGAGAATGTGCCATGTGCACTTGAGAAGAAAGTGAATTCCATGGCCTCAGCATGTAGAGTTCTAGAGACACCTCTGTAGCTCAGTCGGTTGAGCGTCTGACTTCAGCTCAGGTCATGATCTCACAGTTCATGGGTTCAAGCCCTGTGTTGGGCTGTGCTGACAGCTAGCTCAGAGCCTGGAGCCTGTCTTCAGATTCTGTGACTCCCTCTCTCTCTGACGCTCCCCTGTTCATGCTGTCTCTATCTCTCTCTCAAAAAGAAATAAAAAACATTAAAAAAATAAAGTATGTGGAGTTCTAAATGTATCTGTCAAATCCATCTGGTCCAATGTGTCATTCAAGTCCATTGTTTCTTTAGTGATTTTCTGTCTAGTTGATCTATCCATTGCTGTAAGTGGAGTGTTAAAGTCCCCTACTATTAGCACATTCTTGTCCATAAGATTGTTTCTGTTTGTGATTAATTGTTTTATATATTTGGATGCTTCCATATTTGATGCGTAGACATTTATAATTGTTAGCTCTTTGATGGGTAGACCCTGTAATTATTATATAATGCCCTTCTTCATCTCTTGTTATTGCCTTTATTTTAAAGTCCAGTTTGTCTGATATAAGTATAGCTACACTTCTCTTGACTTCCAGTAGCATGATATATATTTCTCCATCCCCTTACTTTCAATCTGAAGGTGTCCTCAGGTCTAAAATGAGTTTCTTGTAGACAGCAAATAGATGGATTTTTTTTCCTTTCTGCTATCCTATGTCTTTTTATTGGATCATTTAGCCCATTTACATTCAGTGTTACTATTTAAAAATATGGGTTTAGAGTCATTGTGTTCTTTGTAGGATTCATGCTTGTAGTGGAGTCTCTGGTACCTTGTGTTCCTTGCAACATTTCCCTCATAGAGTCCCCCTTAGGATTTCTTGTAGGGCTGGTTTAGGGGTGATGAATTCTTTGATTTTTTATTTATTTGGGAAGACTTTTATCTCTCCTTCTATTCTGAATGACAGGCTTGCTGGATAGAAGATTCTTGGCTGCATATTTTTTCTGTTCTTTCTGTTCATCACATTGAAGATTTCCTGCCATTCCTTTCTGGCCTGCATGGCATTAGTTTTTGGCCAAAGCTTAAGATGCTAAATAGTTACACAAATACCTAAATCACCTCAGCTGTCAGAACTACACTTGCAATTGTTTATGTTAGGCTCTGCATGACTTTAAGTTCTTCTGATTCCTAATGAACCCTTATAATGAAAAACTTGTTAAAACATATTTTCAATAATCAATAAATAAACAAGTGTTCATAGAAAACTTTTACAAAAGTAGAATCAGAGAAGGAGTGGTACCTGCCCCCAGAACAAAGGAAAGAAAGGTGTGAGGAGGAAAGAATTCTTTGAGCCCTACTGTATGCCAGATGTTACCCTGGACATATGACGTGCACCCTCACTCTTTCCCGCATGACAGCTCCCAAAGGTAGCTCCTGTATTATCCTCCAGGAATATTTTTGAGTCTCTGTATTCATAAATCATTAATTATTTCATAGAAAGGGTCACATATCGAAATCACTAGGAACAAAAATGATCGTCTTAGCACTCCTCAAGAGGAAGTGTCCATCTCACTGTAGACAGTCTCACAATTTCAATGCAGTCTCTTAGGTGACTTTCTGCATCACCAATAAGCATTGACCTAATACCACTTTAAGAGCTAAATGTGGTGAGAACCTAATTGGGAAGCCCTTTTGGCCAATAAATACTGGTTTTCTTTCCCTTTACCCCAGGTCAGCCAAGCTGCAACAGATAGTTACCAAATCAATCCTAGAGTTTTATATAACTATTACAGATTGCTATTCAGAGACAATAATGCAAAAGAATCAACCCTCATCTGCATATTTTCACACTAAAAAATATTAAAAACATTTTTTAATGTATCAGTGTGGCTCATTTGTTTAAGTGTCCAACTCTTGATTTCGGCTCAGGTCATGATCCCAGAGTCATGGGATCGAGCCCCGAATTGGGCTCTGCTCTGAGCATGGAAGCAGCTTGGGATTCTCTCCCTCTCTCACCCTCTCTCTCTCTTTTTCTCAAGTAAAAAAGAAAATTTTTTTTAATATGAATGAGTAGGGGCACCTGGGGGGCTCAGTTGGTCAGCTGTCTAACTTCAGCTCATGTCATTATCCCAAGGTTCATTGGTTCAAGCCCCACATTGGGCCCTGTGCTGACAGCT
Organism: Hyaena hyaena; assembly: GCF_003009895.1. Classification (NCBI taxonomy): domain Eukaryota; kingdom Metazoa; phylum Chordata; class Mammalia; order Carnivora; family Hyaenidae; genus Hyaena; species Hyaena hyaena. The sequence continues at coordinate 779,981 of NW_024081270.1, read as the reverse complement.
CCAAGCTTCGAGCCTGCTTCAGATTCTATGTCTCCTTCTCTCTGCTTCTCCTCTGCTCACACTCTGTCTTTCTCTCTGTCAAAAATAAAATAAACATTAAAAAAATTTTCTTTTAAATATGAGTGAGCAGCTCTTGAGCAAATAGAGACTCTTTAATAAACTAATCGGGAATTTCTAAATTGATATCACCCAGTAGGTCTGAGCATCAATGTATCAAGACCTATTTTAAATGGTGTCATTAGTGCAGTCTCAGAATACGATTTTCTCTCAACATTATTTTCTTTTTTTTTAAAGATTTTTTTTAAATGTTTTATTTATTTCTAGGAGAGACAGAGAGAGACAGCGTGAGCAGGGGAGGGTCAGAGAGAGAGGGAGTCACAGACTGAAACAGGCTCCTGGCTCTGAGCTGGCAGTTAGCACAGAGCCCGATGCTGGGCTCGAACCCACTAACCGCGAGATCATGACCTAAGCGAAAGTCGGACGCTTAACCTACTAAGCCCCATCTCAACATTATTTTCAAATGTCTTTTTCTATCCCCCTAAGTGTAATGCTTTATGTATCCTGTCATCATATGATTTCTGTGAGACGGTATCAGTCATTTTCCACAATGTGCATTATGTTTACAATGAGGTCAGTGCTGCCCATGAGCCAAGCACTGTGGTCAGACCTGCTGCTCTCTCTGGATACCCACTACCAGCACCGGTGTCTCCTTCCATTTGGGTTCAGTCCTTCCCCAACTGGTGAAGTTGACTCCAAGTCTGAGAATCATAATTAAGGAAACAATAAGTCCTTCTCTTTTTTTTCAGTAAAACAATTAAGTATTATAACAGAATCTTAGCTTCAAATTCACTTCTTTCTCTCTGTACGTCCATACTTGTTAAATTTTTGTTAAATGCATGACTTCACACTATAATCTAATTACAAAAATCAGCCCTAATAATGGAATCCATGCTTGACTATGATAAATTAATTATAATACATAGGAGCGCCTGGGTGGCTCAGTTGGTTAAGGGTCCGACTTTGGCTCAGGTCATGATCTCATAGCTTGTGCATTCGAGCCCCATGTCAGGCTCTGTGCTGACAGCTTGGAGCCTCGAGCCTGCTTCAGATTCTGTGTGTCGCTCTCTGCCCCTCCTGTGCTTGAGCCCTGTCTCTCTCTCAAAAATAAATAAATAAACTTTTAAAATTAAAAAAAACAAAAAGAGTGCAAGACATAATCCAACTTTTTTTATGTTTTAAGTTCTTATCCAAAACCTTATTTTACAAAAGTCCTTTTTAATGGGGTAGCTGTCGATCCCTTACCTAGTCAACCTGTTTTCAACAGCCCGCAAATGCACATCAGGTCTTGCACAGAACTGCCTTCATTCTGCGCTTCCTTTCTGTGCACATATCTCAGAAATTTGTTCCTCTTATTTAAACTTAACGTGTTCTCAATAACTGAGTATAGTTCAATTCACCCTTCAGTAGATTTAGACCAATTTCAGGCTGATAGTTGTGCATAGATCCTGGGTAAATTTAGCTTGATAATATTCTGCACATTTATGAAGAGAAGAGTAACATGATAGTGTGTTAAGTGGAAGAGCATGATTTTGTACTCCGTTTTATTTCATTCACCTCAAGTTGTTAATCTCATTTGTAAACAACAAGGAAACAAGACGTCGTGGGAAGGCGAGAGCAGTAAACCACCTTTTCTGCGTCTCTCACTCTTCTTGTCCTTTCCCCATTTCTGCCCCTCAGGCAGCCACCTGAGTGGCTGGTACTCGGGCCCAGGTGTAGGAGGAGCAGCCCCGACCACACAGCTGGAGAGAATGAGGTCAGTGTCAGAACAGCCCCCAGACCCAGTGACGTTCAGGCAACAAGCCGGGGCTGGGGCCTGCCCTCTCTTCACTACCTTCATGCGGCTGCTTCCGGAACCCTTTGCTTTCTATGCTTTCCTCTGTGGCCACCAGAAGAGTCCCAGTTAGGGAAACTGGCTGGTAGAAAAGGCCTTGTTCTCTTGGATAGTTAACTTTTTCCTGGGACCCTTCTCCTGTGTCAGGAGTAAAGAGCAGCATCCAAATAAATGCACCTTATGTCTCACACACATTGACCCTTGTTCCCTTACCATCCATGAGCTACATAGCACCTTATATATGTTGGCAGCAACTTCACTTTTCCAAGAGGGATTTAGCCATGTTTTTTAACACAGCAAAGATTCTCCCACAAATCAAAAACTCATTCCATTCATCTAACTGGATAGCATTTACGAGAAAACACTAACAGAGGAAATTTCTCATGATACTATATGTTGTTGCAAGTGAAAAATTTGAATGAGTGAGGATGTCAAAGCTTGTACTCAGAGCAACCAGAAATCTGGCGGGGAGGGTACATCTGGCCCCTGGGGAAAATGGAGAGAAGTAACAGAAAACATCCTTTCAGCTGCACTCAGCTCAGTGAGGAACAGAACATCACAATGTTCCCAAGAAACATGACTTTCCAGTAATTTAGAAGTAGTAATTTTACTATTATTTTCCAGGGAGAAGATGTTGATCCCACACATATTTGAGCTAGCTATGCGGCTTTGGGTACCACAGCTAATTCAAATACATGGAGAGATGAGGAAGAAGTCTTCCCTACTATTAAATTATATTCTTCCAAACTCGTCCTGACTTAACTTCAGAGTATTGTCTTAGCTAGGTGGTCAGCCTGCATCAGGATTATCTGGAGGGCTTCTTCCAACAGAATGATAAACCGTAAGCCCCGAGTTTCTGATTCACTAGGAGTGGGATGGGACCTGAGAATTTACATTCCTAGCAAGTGCACCAGGAGACGCTGCCACAGATGGTCCAGGGACCTTGCTTTGGGAATTACGGGAGGCTTAAATATAGACTACTTTATTTATGACATCACACTCTAAAATTGATGATTTCTTTGTGATCGGAAGTTAATGGTTAAATGGAAAAGAGAAATATCTCCTCTGATGGCCTGATGATGGTAAGAAAAATTTATATCAGATGATTTAAAAATTCATTCTTTCAAAATACAAGATGATGTCTGGAGTCCTATAGTTAGTCAGCTGCCAGGACAGTGGTAAAATGCATGGTGCTAAGTCCAGGTACCAGGTCAACTTACAGCGTCATGAGCTTCGCGTTGGAAAGGCTGTGTGTGGGTAACCGGCCAGTGTCACTGGTGCCATTCGCAAAGCAGAGACAATCTGAATAGGAGTGATGGGGAGTGTGAGCTGAAGAAGGATGAGGGACAGGCAGGGCTGTGACAGACGCTTGGAAACGCAAGCTCACCTACGGTCCGCGGACAGGACCCTCCGCCCCATTCGCTCCAGGCTGCAGGAGAAATCATGGCTTACTTCTGAAAATAACCTTTCCACTCCTGGGTGTGTGAATCTTGTCCTATGCTTCTTTTCTCTCCACTTCCTAACAGTGGAAACTTCCTGTTGCTGTTTTTGACTAAACACCACCACCATCAGAACCACATAAAAGTGATACATTTCATCTGGTTTTATTTAAAGAGGACTCACATTATAACATTCCTGGAGGGCAGTTTGACCATATAAGTCAAAACCTTTCTAAAAAGAGTATTGTTTTTGACTCAGCAAATCCATTTCTTGGAATTTATTCTGAGGAAATCAAGGTGAATAGATCTTCAAACATTTAGCAACTTGGATATTTGTCAGAGAAGTGTTTACTTTGAAAACACCTAAGTGTCTATGATATAATCTTTAAAAATTGCTGGTACATTAATATTAGCATTTAAATATTGTAGGAGAATTTTTAATTAGCTTAGAAAAATATTTAAGAGATAGTGGTACATTTTAAAAACACAAATTTAAATGGTATGCTCTAAATTATTAATTTTTGAAAAATGTGATAGGAACATATGACCGTCCATAAGTAAACACCAGAATACTAACATCTAATCTTACTATTCAGACACTAATAATTTTTAACACTTTTTTCCACATTTTTTACATTTATATGCATTAAGTTTTACATTAAGAAAAATACAATTAAATCATTTAAATATTTTAAACTTATGAAGATAAATTTTTGATTTCAGAAAAGATAATGAAGACATTTGAGACTTTAAAAAGGTTACTTTTATTTTCTTATATAAATTGTTTGGGTCAGGTAATGTCAGGATGGTAAGATCTCACTCTGTTCACAAACAACAGGAAAAAAAACTTAAGCTGATCAGTGGAAATATTCAACAAGACAATTTAATTCCATTTAAGAAAAAAAAATTTTCCCCTGTGAAAATATCCAAGGGTGAATAGGAGCTGACCCGTCTTTAAAGAGAGTCACATCAAGGCGCCCAGGGGGCTCAGTTGGTCAAGTGTCTGACTTTTGGTTTCGGCTCAGGTCATGATCTCGCGGTTTGTGGTGCCGGGAGCTGCACCAGCCTCTCTGGATGGCAGTCACAGCAAGGAAATAGCAGTGTTTGCAGCTCCTGCCATGAGAAATGAAAACTGGTATCTCCTTCTGCTACTACTGGCTCATGTTAGATATAAGCCTGGTGGTATTGACCAGGCCTCACAATATTCCATATCAGACCCATATTCTGAACACAGATACCTCATAAGGAAAAGCATATTTCTGCCTTTGCAAGAGAGATTTTAGATGAAAGCTCTATGGGCAATTGTCAAAAGGCTCTTCCTATGGGCCTTGCAGACCCAAGGCTTAGATAATAAAGGGGGTTAAGAACACAAGAGTTACAATTGAGCCTGGCCCCGAGACAAAGAGCCTATTTTCAGGTTAAGAGCAGAACACAGCTACTACATATATCTTTGCTAATTGGTGAAGCATGGCAGTCCCTTCCTCAAGGCCTGCATTCCACAAACACCCTCCCTTACACTGGCATCTGGGATGAGGATAGATAAGAGTAGCTAATACATAATCCCAGGTGCAAAGACTGACAATTTAGGGCCCCCATGTTAGTTTCCACAAACAAACCAATTCAGAAACATTTATCTTCTTGAGGGCCAGACAGAATAACTCCTAGCTTATCTATATACAATTTAACTTGTATGTTATGCTGTTTTTCACTAAGAACATTCTGTTATTTCCTTGGTCGAAATAATTCTGTAATTGATATCACAAAAGTCCTCCCATTTTAAGAAATTCCTTTCTATTACTTCATCTTGTTGCTGAACCTTTAAATAAAGATACAAAAACCGACAGGACAGAGATGCCTGCCTGGTGATCAGAAAGAATCTCAGGGCTCTCTCACTCTCTTTCGCAGACACCGTCCATCCTTCAGGGACCCCTGGACCTGTCGGAGCCGGCGCAGCCTCCAGCATTGTGGGATCAAGAACCTTGTCAGGCTCTGCACTGACAGTGCAGAATCTGCTTGAGGTTCTCTCTCTCTCTTCCTTTCTCTGTCCCTCCCCTGCTCGTGTGTGTGTGCTTTCTCTCTCTCTCTCTCTCTCAAAACAAATAAATAATAAAACATTTAAAATAAAAAGATTGAAAAATAAAGACAGTCACATCATTTTATTGAAAGAAACCCTTAGGCTATTAGGATTCTGCCAGATATAATATTTTCTCACTAAAAATGAATGAAAAAAAAGATGTGTGGGATTGTTTTTATTTGGTGTCCAGTAGACAATGCTTCTTCGTAAGAAGACAAATACTCCTATACCCACTCATTAAAGAATATAAACCTAATTTCCTTTCATCGCTGCGTCCTCCAATGTTGTACATGGAGGCCTGGCTGGCACAACTGTTTGCAGCATGGAAAGAGAACTCGCCAGGAGCACAGTCCTCTCCCCTCAGGCTGGAGCGTCAGGGCTGGCACGTGACTCTGACCAGCACCCAGAGCTCAAAATACTGTGAGTTCTTCTGATTTAAGACAACCTCAGACCTGGATCCTACCATCTGAGCTCTGGTTACACTTTCCATAACTGTGATGTGGTTGTTGTGTAATTACTCAGACGGCCCTACATTCTCAGACACCTCAGCTATAATTGTTTCAAAGAGATGATTCGAAAAGAAGTTTGAAAGAGATGATCTCTAAGGTGAAAGATTATTTCTGGCTCTGCCATGTTTATTCTAGGCACTCCTTGGAACTCATTAGGTATTCTTCACTTTACAAAAATGACACAGACATGAAATAACTACGCAAATAATGCACGTTATTCTAGTGGACCTTTTTAAAAATATGCACTGGAAACAATTATAAAGCTATTTAAAAAACTCACTATTGGAAATGGAATTTTCTGTTTGTTCTAAACTATGTAATGAAAGACAACTTCCTATTAAGAAATCAAACACTAAGGAAATTCCTACAAGCATTAATGACAATTTTCCATCTATTTTTAAATTAAGTTCATTAATAACTTATTTTAATTTTTTCAAATATTTCATTATAGACTATATTTAATTTTTATGTTTGTACATAACTGAGTTTAATCCTCATTTTTGAGCACTCAAATGAATTCATATCCTTGATTTTGTTTAAAAAAAAAAAGCATCACTTCTGAAGTTTCTGGGTCCTGTTTGGTTAGCTATTACCTTGAGTGATTAATATCAGTACCACACAAGTATTCATGAAGGTTTTACATTTTCACAATCCGTTCACAAAATTTATTCTTTTATTTTTAATGTTTTATTTATTTCTGAGAAAGAGAGAGAGAGACAGCACAAACAGGGGAGGATCAGAGAAAGAGGGAGACACAGAATCTGAAACAAGCTCCAGGCTCTGAGCTGGCTGTCAGCACAGAGCCTGACGCGGGGCTCGAACCCACGAACCATGAGATCATGACCTGAGCCGAAGTGGGTCGCTTAACCGACTGAGCCACCCAGGCGCCCCTACAAAATATATTCTTGTGAGCAACAAATCAGATAATGTTGCACAGGAAAACAAATATTTTTGTTTACTGAAGTGGAGGAATGGAGAAGGAATTTAATATTATAGTTTACCACTTAATCACACTGAGTTGTTTTTTTGAAATAAAAGTTCTCTGGGGCGCCTGGGTGGCTCGGTCGGTTAAGCAGCTGACTTTGGCTCAGGTCATGATCTCGCAGTTCGTGGATTTGAGCCCCACATTGGGCTCTGTGCTGACAGCTCATAGCCTGGAGCCTGCTTCAGCTTCTGTGTCTCTCTCTCTCTGCTCCTCCCCCACTCCTGCTCTGTCACTCTCTCAAAATTAGATAAACATTAAAAAAATAAAATAAAAAAAGAAATAAAAGTTCACAGTTAAACCTCACAGTGACTGGAATATATAAGCATTCTCCATATGAGGAAACAGAAACTCAAGAATTCTTAAATAATTAATAATAATGGGTTTGGGGTAATAACAGGTTAAATATATAAAAACATCTATAGTTTATGACTTCATTTATTTGGGTATTTCTCAATTTCAACCTAAAAAGTATTATAACTCCTTTTAGATATTTGGAAGTTTTCCACTTAATATTCTGAAAACAAATATCCTTGTCTTCAAGGTAATTCAAACATGTCCTTGTTCCCTGCAATCTAAGTATTTTTTTTTTCTAGGAGAGAGAGAGAGAGAGAGAGAGAGAGTGTGTGAGGGTTAGTGAGAGTGTGATACAGACTCTGAAATAGGCTCCAGGCTCTGAGCTGGCAGTCAGCACAGAGCCCGACGCAGGGCTCGAACCCACGAACCGCGAGATCATGACCCAAGCGAAAGTCGTCGCTTAACCGACTAAGTCACCCAGGCGCCCCAATCTAAGGATTCTTAAATCATTTATTAAAATAGTCAACGTGAGAAATTGCAATATCCAAGGCACCACATATTTGCAAACATCAATAAAATAAGATCCTCCAAAAGTGAATTTTGTTAAGCAGATTAATTCTTCCTTCTTATCCTTCATTTCTCTTATTCATTTGCCCATCCATCCATCCATCCATCCATCCATCTGTCCACCCTTCCCTCCCTCCCTGTTATGGGCAGTAACTGTACCATGGGCTGAGATGACAGACACTTCCCTGCCTCCTAGAAGCAGTGGAGACTCAGAAAAAGGTGACATAATTTGGGGGAAAAAATGACATTACAGAATGTGACTGAAGAGCTTCAGGCCTACAGAAAGAAGAGACTATAAACACGTATTTATATTTCTAGTGTACCTTTGCCAGTCCTTTGTCATTTTTGCATTTGACGTTGAGTAATGTTGTCTAAACTTCCTGACAGAAGCATCAGTAGTCCCATCGTGCATTTTAGTTGCACAAAGTAGTGGTTTTTGGTGTCTTCCTCAAGCGGGTTCCATGTAATGTTGTGAAACTGCTCGATATGGAGCCAGAAAAAGAAATGGAATTGATATTTTACTTTTTTTTTTAATGTTTATGTATTCTTGAGAGAGAGACAGAGTGTGAGCAGGAAAGGGGCAGAGAGAGAGAGACACAGAATCTGAAGTGGCTTCAGGCGCTGAGCTGTCAGCACAGAGCCCAACATAGGGCTCGAACCCACAAACCAGGAGATCACGGCCTGAGCTGAAGTTGGATGCTCAAGCAACTGACCCTGCGAGGCGCCCCTAGAGTTGATATTTTTAAATAACAAATGCAAAATTTACCCAAATGGGAAACCCATAGTGATGGAATTTTTCACAATTAATGATAGGACCAGGGCACAAGAATGTAATGTTTGCCTCAAAAGGTCAAAAACTGCACTATCTTAACTTTTTTGTGATGTATATAGAGAGTAGGATAAAAGGGTGCCTGCGACGCCTGGGCGGCTCAGTCGGTCAAGAGACCCACTCTTGATTTGGACTGAGGGCATTATCTCAGTTTGTGAGTTCAAGGCCTGCCTCGGGCTCTGTGCTGACAGGGTGGAGCCTGCTTGGGGTTCTCTCTCTCCCTCTCTGCCCCTCCCCTGTTGGAGCGCGCTCTCTCAAAATAAATAAACTTAGAAAAAAGAACTTTAAAAATACAGTAATGAAAATAAAGAACTCATTGTGGCCACTGTAGTTTCCAGGTGTATATGCTTGTGGCGCTTCAGAGCTGGAAGGGGTTCCAGTCACATGATCCTCCTGCACTGAGTCCTGAACAAACCTGAGGCCTTGGGTGCACCGGAAGCAGCAGAGTTTGGAGACCTGAGTTTCCGATGCCCCGTCTGCAGAAAGAGCAGCGTTTGGTGGTCGGAGTTTTGGTAAGTCCTGGGGAACTGGACGCCGGGAGGACGACGGTGCCGCCCGACGGTGGACCAGCGTCACCCCCCAGTGGGGGTGTCCTCCTCGTGGGACCCGCCCCGCCCCGTGGGTCACCTGAGTCTCCACCATCCAGGGTCCGCTAGAGCCGCGGCCTCTGCTGCCCCCGCAGCTGCCGTTATGGAGGGGCGGGGCGGGGGAGGGGGAGGGGGAGGGGGAAGCGCAAATCCTGCGCCTCTCCGCCTGCGTCCGCTTCCACACCTGCCGCCAGGAGGCGCCGGAATTTAGGAGAGGAAGCAGCGTGTCCCAATAAGAAGTCCCGGGCACACAGTGTGACAGATCAGCTCTGTACACGCTTCATGGGTTCGTTTGGTCGTCTGAGCTGCAGATGGATTGCGTGTCCGGCAGGCCTGTGGGGCAGAGGAGGGACGTCATTAGAGGCTACTGACAACTCCGTGTGTAAATTCGGATTAGAGTTTGGAGGGGGGGGATGTTCCCATACGATGATGATGACGAGGCCTCTGGGGTGAAAATCAAAACAGCTGGTGATCTGAAGGATCAACTGATCCTGACTTGTATTACTGCATTCTTTCTCTTAGAACATGTTGGTAAAGAAGGGGAGGAGTTATTTGGGTTTGGTTGGGTTTTTTTTGTTTGTTTGTTTGTTTGAGTATAGTTGCCGCAGTGTCTCTGTAGTTTCAGGTGGCCACGCAGTGACCTGACCGGCCCTGCCACCATGCGGCGCTCCCTCCATGTGTCCCCGCCGGTCACTGTCCCGCACTCTTAGGCTATGAGCTGTGTTCCCTGTGCTGTGCCTTTTATTCCCATGCTCTACCCCTTCCGTAGCTGGAAGCCTGTGTCTCCCACCCTAACCCTTCGCCATTCTGCCCACCCCACACCCCCTCTGCTCCAGCAACTGCCACTTTGTTCTCTGTATTTATGGCTCAAAACTTATGCAAATGGTTTAGGTACAGGCCCGCCCATATGTCAATAAGTTGCTTCTCAAAAGCCTTTTAAATACTATTTTACAAAATCGTGAATGTGTCAGATATTCTTAGAAGCAAAGGGAGAGATCTATGAATAAAGTGCAGCTATCCCTAAGGTGACTAAAATAAAGACTCTCACACATGCTGTAAAAATGTGAACATATCGCCTGGAGAATAGGGTCCAAAGTTTGAGGTTTATAGCGAGGCCCATAATCCTAAAAGGATAAGAGCCACGATATAAATGATCCATGGAGTCTCTTCTACTCAAAAATTCTGCAATTCTATTATTAAATCTGCTAATAGCAGATAGCTAGATCCTTGTGGTCAAATGTTTCTTAATTAGCATGGATTGGACTGTAATTACATGCTATTTTAAGCTTCAAAAAGAGAATGCAATTAACTTCTATTTTTAAGACAATACTAAATGTTTTTGTCCTTTCCCTCTTTGGATCACTGCATTTTGGAACTGAGGGGATGAATGAACTTTATACAACAGAGGACTAGCTACAAATGCACTCGCATCGGGGAGGGCCACGTCACCTCTTCACCCCAGTAAAGCAGTTCTCCAACCACAGATCTCTCAAGCTGTGCGCCAATATTCAGAGAAACGTTCTTCCTCCAGCTTCTCATTCCCATTCAAAAATATATTGATATTGATATATATCAGTTAGAGCCCAAACAGAGTAAATTCAGTATAGGAACAAGACACAAAACAGGAGAGATCAAGAGGTATCTTCACCTTTTTAGAGCAAACTGCTTAACCTCCCCTGGGGCCTAGGTTTCCTCTGTTATAAAAATTAAAAGGTCCAGTCTCCTCCATTTACCCTCATCTGCCAAAACCTCACTCTGCCTGGACATGCCTCCCTCCAGTTACCTGTGCCTGCTTGAAAAGAAGGTGGGAGAAGACGACCCGGGCAGTGTGGAGTCAGTCCTTTAGAACATGCTGTTTACTCACCGAGCTGCGTTTCTCAGATCAGACACAACGATTTTGTCTGCATTCAGAAACGGGAGGTTCAAAGATGCGGTGAACATGGGATTGGAAGAGTCACAGCTGTTTGGGAGAAAATAGCAACGAGAGATATTCGGGTATAGCTTTAGTCAGATTATTCATCCGTACCCCATTGTATACAGAATTGGTATATGAGGTAAAAGGGGGGGTGGGGGGCTGCCCTGCTCCCCGGGGAACAGGTGAGTGAAGCACTGACGCTAAAAGAGGTATTTAAGGAAGAAAGTTATGTGAGTGCTTACATAGTTTTTTCTATGTCGTGTGTCAGTTAAAACTGTTCGAAGAAGAAAAATAAAATCAACATACAGTAACTTAGATTTGAAGATTAATGTTTAACTTTTTAATCAAATCTGAATGTTACCTGCAGCAAGACTCAGCAAACTATAGATTGTGGGCCAGTAGCTATATCTGTAAAACAAATATTTCTTGGGGGTGGGGAGAGACGTGAGCATCATGCGACGTCAGACATCTCCCTTGTGTGGCCCCAGCCTGACGACTAAATCAGTAACTTATGTAAAGGGAGTATGTTCTGCCACAACCTTTGTACCTTTTGACCTCTTTCACCCGCCTAACCCACCCCGGCCCATCCCCGGCAACTCCCAGTCTGTGCTCCGTGTCTATGAGTTAGACCCACACATAAGCAAGAACACGTGGTATTTGTCTTTCTCTGTCTAACTTATTTCACTCAGTATGATGCCCTCAGGGTCCACCCAGGTTTTGCCAAATGGCAAGATTTTCTTCTTTTTTATGGCTGAATACTATTCCATTGTGTATATATCACATTTACCCAAGAAAAGTGAAAACTTCTGACCACAAAAACACTTACACAAATCTCAAGTCTATTTATAACTACTTTATTCATAAGAGTTAAAATAAAACAGAACAAAACCAGGAAACAACCCACATACTGTACCGACTGTCTGCAGACGGGCTCCCCGCTCTCTGCAGCCCAGGCCAGGCCTGTCCCTCCGGGGCAGCCTGCATCCCACGCAGAGTGGGCCGCACGGACAACCGTACTGGTCCCAGCACTCCTCCCCGGGACCCCACCCCGCCCCGGGGCCTGGGCCGTGCGCACGTGTGACGGAGGCCTCCCTTCTCCCCGGGGCCAGCGCTGCCTTCTCTCTGGTTCCCTTCCGGGTCGTGACCCCTGGCACCCGTCATCCGCCCTAAACTCCAGCTCCGCATCCGCTTCCAGAGAACCCACGTGTGAGCCTCAGAGTCCCGTTCCCACCCACCTTCGCCAAAGTTTCTCTGCCACGTGCCTCAAAACCCTGCTCCAGGACATTCCACTTCAGGCTGGGACACTAGAAGGTTCCACTCAGCAGGAAGTCAGGTGCAGGCAGCGGGACGTGGACGGCACGCTGGAAGTGGGCTCCGTGGGCAGGCGGACCGGCTGCAGGGAGCTCAGTGAGGCCAGTTCAGGACCCCGGGTCCGCGCTAACAGGAAGTCACAGGGAAGCCCCCCGGGGCCTGAAAGTATGCAGAAGAGATGGTAATTGGAACCAGACGCAAACAAATTTGTGTGCAAAGGGCTGCTCAGAGAATTATGCTAAGCATTACCGTGCTTTTTAATAATTTATAATTACTCCATTTCACTAAAATAATTAAAATAATGTCAGTCAATTCTGCATCAACACTTATAAACAGTTGTTCAGCCCGTAGTTGTAGACCAATTATTTTATCCATTCGTTCAACAAATATTTACTGAACACCTGCCATCCGGCACATATAGCTCGAGATTTACAAGTACGTTCGCGCTGCACGTCAAGTTTCCGCAACGGGCCCCGCGGTCACTGGGTGTTTCTCCGCCTGACACTGCCGTGCGGAGGAAGCTCCCGGTGTGCGTCGCCGTGCGGCCTGCCACGCTGTGACCGCCGGCCCGCACCCGGCCTGGACTTCGATGACCGCTGAACTTGGGGTTCCTGCCACCAGTTCCTGCTTTGCTTTCCCGGGCCTTTCTCCTTGTCTTTCTTCGTCTTTCCGACGCAGAGTCGGCACAGTGTTACGTGACGCTCAGACGCACACGGGTCTATGGCTCCACACATTGTGCCCTGTTCACACCGCCTGGCACCACACGGCGCCACTCCCGCCACTACAACACAGCACCGCTGTCTTCCCGGTGGGGTCACCTTTCTTCCCCATGACTTGTTCCACCATCCCTGGCAGCCGGGTCTCCCCCTCTCCTCCACCCGTTTTGCCCCTCCCCCTCCCCTCTGGCCACTATCAGTTTGTGCATTTATGGGTCTCTTTATGTTTGTTCATTTTTTTTGTTTTTTACATTCTACATGTAAGTCAAATCGTATGATATTTGCCTTTCTCTGACTTATCTCACTTAGCATAATACCTTCCAGGTCGATCCATGTTATCACTAATGGCAAGATCTCACTCTTCTTTATGGCTGAGTAATGTTCCAGTGTGTGTGTGTGTGTGTGTGTGTGTGTGTGTGTGTGTGTACCACATATTCTTTATCCATTCATCTATCAGTGGGCACTTAGGTTTCTTCCATATCTTGGCTGTTGTAAACAATGTTGCAATGAGCATAGGGGTGTCTCTGTCTTTTTGGATTAGCATTTTCATATTCTATGGGTAAATACACAGTAGTGGAATTACTGGGTCATATGGTATTTCTCCTTTTAATTTTTAAAGGAAACTCCATACCGTTTTCCACAGTGGCTGTGCCAGGTTACACTCCCACCAGCAGTGCACGGGTTCCATTTTCTCCACATCCTGCTAACACTCATTGTTTCTCGTCTTTTGGGTTGTAGCCATTCTGACAGGTGTTCAGGTGTATCTCGTTGTGGTTTTGATTTGCATTTCCCTGATGATGAGATGATGAGCATCTTTTCAAGTATGTGTTGGCCAACTGTGTATTTTCTTTAGAAAAATGTCTATTCAGGTCCTCTGCCCATTTTTTACTAAGACTGTGTGGGTTTTTTTTTTTTTTAATGTTGAATTGCCTAAGTTCTTTATATATTTTAGATAATAACCCCTAATTGGATATATCATTTGCAAATATTTTCTCCCATTCAATAGGTTGCTTTTTTGTTTTGTGGATGATTTCCTCCACTGTACAAGGCTTTTTATTTTCATGTCATCCCAATAGATTATTTTTGCTTTTGAGGAGGACTGAGTAGAAAGGTGCTAGCCTGAAGTACCTGTGCAAAACTCTCACTGTGCCCCCTTCAAGCTCTGGAGCAAAGATGGCTGGTAGAAGAGCCTCATGTTGGGCAGAAAAGGCCCTGTCACCCCCCAACCCTGGGGCTCAGCCAGTGCCTGAGCTGCCTGGGAGGGGGGAGTGGTTGCCATCGAGATGCCGTGATGCATCCAGAAGGTGCTGCCAGTGAAGACTGTCAGCTACCTGCACTCCTTACAGCTGGTCAGCAGGTTTCTTCTTAAAGGAATATCTGAGCCATGGAATGCCATGGCCGCCACCATTTTCTCCACTCATGGGAGAAATTGATACATGCAAGACATGCCATCCATCCCTGTCCCCATGACCACTCCACTCCAGTATGGAGGGACCAATGGCAAGGCGAGCTAATGTCAACAGATCAAAATATTTTATCTGTGTTGTTATTCGGTGCCTCTTTGATGGTGAGCACTTGTTTCCTGGGGATGTTACTTGTGATGTAAAACCCTTCTCACTTCAGCTCTACTCTCATACGTCTGTGCACAAGCCTCTCACAAACTTCCTTGTGTACAGACTTTCAGCTCCTTCCCTTTCTGGCTTCTGACCAACCAGCAAGACCACTCACCACTACCCAAGAGTATGTATGTCTATATGTATGCATGTGTGCCTACACACACACACACACACACACACACACACACACACACAGACTTTTCTCACCCCAGGCCCCTTATTCTACAATAAGTAGACAATAGTAATAATCAGGTCCAATACTCAAACTCCACATTAGGGATATTTTTCCTATCACGGTCTTTCAAGTCCACACTTAAGTATGGCTACAGTGTACCAGCTATTCATTTCTGGATCTCACTCATATACCAATCCAACCAATCTGTAAACCAGCTCTCTAGCTAGAGTATGTGACTCCCCTCGTGGCCATAGGTGCAAGCTGGCAAACGATGCTAACACCAACCTTGAAAGTGACACAGGGGTCTGGGAAACTGATGATTTACAAACTGGCCCCAATACTTGGAGGGCAAGGAGAGACAAAGAAAGAGGAAGACCACTCCAGACTGATCAGTGGCAATTTTCACAAGCAAGGGAGCTTGCATACAAGCCTTGTCCTGAGCAGCCGCAAAATGAGTAACTCTCCACACCCACATGTCAGAATCTTAACGGTTGGTACAGGGTCTTAACTGAGTTCAGTCACGTATCCAGTCACGGTGATCTCAACACATTGCTCTCTCAAAGCTGTGTCCTTGAACATGGCTCCCACTGTGGAAACAGTGGGCAGAATGTACATTCCCAGGACAGGAGCAGGGGTGAGAAACCTCTGATTGCCAGGTTCAGCTTCCAGGTCAACCGGTGGTCATGGCCTCTCAGTGACCCCTTCCAACGGCTGCTTGCTCTTGCCACTGACTCAGGTGCTCTGGTTCAGCTGAGGCTGAGTCCCAGACCTGCCATTTCCAACCTTAGATGGTAATCAGTCTTAAGACTTGCTGGATCTAAGAGAATCAGATTATGATGGCTAGTTCTGGAAGTATGGTCATTTGGTGAAAACAGGCAAGTGTTTCTACTTTGCCAGGGTCTAGTAACACACCAGGAGCTGTATCTTGAAAGGCATAAACATCTCTGCTGCAGAAGGCATGGTTCTGCCTCCAAAACCCAGGGTTTTCCCTGTAATTCTCCTGCTGGGGTTTGCCATAAACCACACACTGCATCTCTCCCCACAGCTGGCGTCTCCAGCATCATCCCATCACCCAAGTAGCATGGCAGAGCTAACTGCACCATGGCCCCGTCCTTATACAGAAACTCTTCCTGCCTGGGCCCTTCTGGAGCATCCAGTATATGGTCTGGAATACAAGTCTTAGGTATGGACTGTGCTGCTCTAAAAGCCCACAGAGACCTAAGAGATGCTGTGCTTCTTTGTAGTAGATGATGAAAGATACAGCAAATGGCCTTTCACTCTGGAGTACATGTCCCAGCATGATTCTGACCACTGGACCTCTAAGAGATTTCCCTGAGTGGCAGGTTCTTGAATCTTTGAAAGGTTTGTCTTCCATGCTCTGGAATGAGAGTTTCTTACCATGGTCTCCTGCATGCTAGCCACATCTATTTCATCTGACTTAATCAGTATGATGTCATCAATGTGATGGGCCAATGTGATGTTTAGATGGTCCAGATCTCTTCCGATTGTATTGTGACAGAAAGCCCTAGGGCAACACTGTCATGTACATTTCTGCCTGTTCCATGGGAATGCTAAGTTTCTAATACATTGTTTTTCTGATTGAGGTGGTAAAGAAAGTATTTGCTAAGGGGTGTCTGGATGGCTCAGTCTGTTAAGCTTCCAACTTCTGCTCAGGTCATGATCTCATGGTTCATGAGTTCGAGCCCCACGTCAGGCTCTGTGCTAACAGCTCAGAGCCTGGAGCCTGCTTCAGATTCTATGTCTCCCTCTCTACTCCTTTCCCCCTCACACTCTGTCTCTCAAAAATAAATAAAAACTTTAAAAAAAATTAAGGAATAAAAGAAAGTAGTTGCCAAATCACTGTGCATACCATGTGCCCAAGATCTTGTTAACATGGTTTAGCAATGAATGCATACCCAGCACAACAACCTCAATAGAGGCTAATACTTAGGAGAGCCTGTATAATCTCTCCTGAGAATCCATCTGTCTTCTGCAGGAGAGAGACGTGTGAAATAAACAGATGGGTGATGGAGACCACCACCCATGCATCCTTATGATCCTAAAGGGTGGGACTAATGTCTGTCATATCTCTTGAGATGTGATATATAACACTGTTTTTTATTTACTATCTTGGCAGAATATAGAGCATAGCAAGGAATGCATGCACTTTTAGAGGCCTCCCCCACTACCGGCTGAGGCCTCCTATGTTAGCTACTCCAGCTGCTACGGATGTCAATCCCATTTGTGTGTTCCTGAGCCAAGGAAATGATCATCAGCCTCCTCAGTCCTGGGCTTTCAGTAAACCCACTCTAAGCTGAAACCTGGCTACTACTTCATTCATTACCCAATAGGGAGCCACAGTCAAACTTCTGGTCAACTCAAGTCCTATGTCCAATAGTCCTCAGAACGTCCGTGCGCCAGCACCCAAGTAAATAGACATAGGTCCCTTTGGGAAAAGATCAGAAGAATCATCATAGTGTAAATTCTCTATGGTATCAGGATCCTTTCTCCAGAGCTAGGATTGCCACATTTAGCAATAAAAATACAAGACCCTTCATTAAACTTGAATTTTAGATAAGGAATTTTTTAAAAACAGCATAAGTATGTCCCAAGTATTGCCTGGGATGTACTTATATTAAAACATTATTCATTGTTTATCTGAAATTCAAATTTAACTAGGTGTCTAGTATTTTACCTGGCAATGGTTCACTGCCCACCTCCTCAGTCAACAGGTTCCAGGTGTGAGAACTGGATTAGGTCCAAATGCGGAGTAAGATACCGCTATTGGTGGTTGTGGGGTGGAGGCGGACGACCTCAGTCTCGTGTCCATGTATTCTTGCCTTTCTCTGTGTTTAGCTTGTGGGGCACAACTATTTGCCCCTGGGGACCACTGTTTCCTCAAGGCCAAGCTGCTTTGGTGATTACCTGTCCAACCTTGCTGACCTTATGAGTAATTGTGGCCCCTGGCTTCCGGAAGTTCAACATCATGGACCACTGTCGATTGTCTGACCTCATCCATGCTGCAATGAACAGGCCCAGCTCTCCAGGCCTCCTGTCCATCCTGGCCTCCGGCCGTGCCAGCACTCTCACGGGCCCACCACTGAGGGCGAACACATCCCTCAGGCCCTCCCGGTGGAACGAGGCAAGCTCCTGTTGGATCCCCAGGCCTCACGTAGCACAGCCTTCAGCATGCCTCCTTTCCTGCATCTCTTAGTTCTTTCCTATAGACTGACCTCAAAAGACTGGCCTTGATGTCCTCTCACACAGTTGGGTGAGTGCGTGCATATATTTGCGCTCCAGAGTGAGAACAGGTTACCAGTGGCTGGCACCCAGTGATGACGATGGAGGAGACTTTTTTCTGTATGTTTTTACGTATTTTCTAAGATCTTTTTTTTTTCAGAATAACGAAAATAATTTTTAAAAATAAAAGTGATGAAAAAATCAAGCACATTGGAAAGGATCCAGAATCCCCGGGAGCAGCAGAAACCATTTCCTTCCATTTTCGGCTCAAACTATGTGGAAACTGGGGCACTGTAATGTCTGGGGCAGTTCAACGGGCATAAGTAGATGTCAAAAACACCAACACAATCATTTGTGCCGCTGTTGCATAGGAGGTCAAAAAACTTAAAGCCCACCAATTGAGGTAATATTTTTAAAATTAGAGCCAGATTATAGTTCTCAGAAAATTCAACCCATTTTCATTCGTGGCTGGAATTATGTCACACCTTCTCCCGCTGTGATAGAACTGAATGGATTTGGACCATGCGGGTATTAAGTAGAGCTTTTTCAGTTTTTTGCATTCTGAACAAAATGGATTGATCTTTCAAAAAGCAGCTAATTTCATGGTTTGAAAATGTACTGGTGGGCACAAGTATATACTACGCTTCTCTTAAAATGGGACATTTAATGGACTCAGAAAACTGCAAGAGCCGCAAAAGATGATGTCTGCACCCACCTTCCACACCAAACATCAGCAGAATGTTTTTTTCTAGCCACTCACTTTTGTTTTATAATATGCCCCAAGATACCAGAAAACTGCACTTCAAGAGTCACAAGGAAAGGTGAGGATGGGGCCCAGAATCCTATGCAACCAGGGGACTCCTCCTAACGGTTTGCAAGGAAGATGTTGGGCAGACAGCCCGTGCCACATCAGCCTTCACCACGAAATGACATCGTGTGATCAGGACTATATTATGGCGTGCTACAAAGTATCATCTCTTTCTGCCTCATCCTGGTTTCCAGAAACCTGAATCAGTCATTCCAGTGGGTTAATTCTCCCCACAGTAGTAATATCTCCAGAATGTGCTATGTGTTCCCACCTCATCGCTATGATTACTGCAGTAAGATTTTGGAGCAGGACAGTCTTGGGTTCAAGTCTTGGCTCCCATGTGTGATTTTTGACAAGGGACTATGTCTTTGAGCCTAGATTTCATTATCTGTAAAGTGCAAATATCTACCACATGGCACATTGATAAAAATAAAAGATCATGTAAGTACTTTGCATTTTAAGTAATACAAAGTAAATGCTCAATAAAACGGTGATTAACCTTAATATCTGATCCAGCCTCGATTATATGACATCCCCCTGATGGGACTTTGTCTCCTCTCTTCCCTCTTCAGTCCAGCATCTGCCTGCTCTTGCCACAGCCCCTGTATTAAACATCTCCATCATCATCATGCCTTTTCCCTGGTGAAAAGTTGCATCACAATGCTTACTCCACAACTCTCAAATCCTTGTCTCACCATGAAAGTTCTCTGTGCCTTGACTCTCGTTCCCTTTCACTCGTGTCATTCACTGACAGCAACATGTGGACGCCTGCTGCGTGCCCGGTGTGGTGGATGTGGTGTGAACAAAAGTGAATCCCTGCATTCGTGAGGCACACGTATCCCGCTGCAGTCACTACCCAGAGCTCACCACCTCCTGGCAGCATGGTTATCCACCTCACCCACTTACCGCATTAATGAAGGCATCAATACTCACGCCTCAAGTAACAAATAAGGGCTGCAACGTAGGCAAAGATGGGGACAGAGAATCCATCTCATCGAAGGGAGCGTTCAGAGGAAAGGAAAACAGATATAAAAATGGGAACTCCGGTCTCTCGTTTTAGTTTAGTTTTTTAAAAATTTTTAACATTTGTTTATTATTGAGAAACAGAGAGAGACAAAGCATGAGCATGAGAGGGGCAGAGAGATGGGGAGACACAGAATCCGAAGCAGGCTCTAGGCTCTGAGCTGTCAGCACAGAGCCCAACTCAGGGCTCGAACTCACAAACTGCGAGATCACGACCTGAGCCGAAGTCGGACATTTAACTGACTGAGCCACCCAGGGGCCCCTCTCGTTTCAGTTTTAACACTAATGGGAGGAAGGTGCTACAGGAGCCAATGCAAGTATGTATGCGTCCCACTTCAGTGGAGGAGATTAGAGATGCTTCGTAGATGAATTGTCATGAGTGCAAGCCAGAAAGATGGATAGAATTTCTACAACATTCCAACCAATGGGAAGAGCATCAAACGAGGCCAGTCACCTTGCCAACCAGGTGTCATGTTACCAACAGAGAAACTCATTATGCATGTAATGATCTTAGGATTGCTCAGCTGTAGCCATTCTAGTCATCTTAAAACAGCCCTTCTCAAATGTTGGTGTCAATCGGCATCACCTAGAGAGCTAATGAATGGCCCAGGCTCACTAAAGTAGAATGCTCTTTAGTAAACTTCAGTGAAAATAGCCCTGATCCTGTGTTTACCACCTTTCCCACGTGATTTTTGAAACACGTTACATTTTGAGAACCACTCCGTTAAAAGCTAAGCCAATGTTTCTCCATCACCTGGGAGCTGCTTACAAATGCAGGAGATCAGAACCCACCCCAGATCTACGGAATGAGCATGTGTGTATTAGTAATATATCCAGGTGATTCATGTGGACACTTAACTGTAAGAGGAACTGATCCAAACCAGTGGCTCTTAACCCAAGCTTCACACTAGAATCACACTGGAAGTTTTAAAAATTACTGATACCTGATCATACCCTCAGATTCTTACCATATTTGTATGGGCGTGGCTTGGACGTTGGTGAGTCCAATGGGAAGCAGAGTTTGTGACTCACAGCTCGAAGGAATTTCTGGGTGTTCATGATTCTTTGTAAATACGCCAAAGTAATATGGGCTCTTTGATATTTTTCCTTGATAGTTTTTGGGTTTTGTGTGCATATGTATATCCAAAAATTGGATGGCATTCCTCTATAATGGGATTTTTTTTTCACTTACAATTATATCTGGTAAACTTACATGATGTAATATGTCATTTTTATCTCTGTAAGCCTGGAAATAAACCTGATCTAGGAGAATGATAAAGCAATTATGGTAAAATGGAAGATTTGGAGAAGTTGGTGAAAGGTAAATAGAAATGCTTTGTACTAATTTTTACACTATCCCTTGAGTTTGAAACTATTTCAAAATAAAGAAAAAAATCACATATATAGAACTTCTTTCCTCATTTTTTCTAGCTGCATAGTATTCCTTTTACAGATTATACTGTATTTACTTCATTTAAACAGTACTCTATTAATAGACATTTATTTTTTTCCCTGTCTCCTATATTACAAAAATTTTTCAAAGTTAACATCCTTTTATTTTTTTTTACAATCTTATTCCATTTATTTAAACTGAAAAAAAAAAAAACTTTACACATTTCTCCCAATCTCCCCCCTGCCTCCTACAAGCACCAATTTGTTCCCTGTCCCTATAATCTTGGTATTTTTCTTTGTCGGTTGGTTTAGAGTCCACGTGTAAGAGAGATAATACAGTATGTCTTTCTCTGTCTGACGTACTTTATTTGGCATAATGCCTCAAATTCCACTCATGTTATCACAAATGGCAAGACTTTATGTTTTATAGGTGAATGCTACTCCATTGTGTCTGCATGCTACATCTGTTTCATCCACAATTCCACCAATGGACACTTAGGTTGTTTCCATACTTGGCTATTGTAGTGAACTTTGGAGTGTATATATCTTTTCAAATTAGTTTTTGTTTTCTTCAGATAAATAAATAAGCAGAAATGGAATTGCTGCGTCATATGGTATTTCTATTTTTAATTTTTTGAGGAAACTCCACCCTGTTTTCCACATGGCTGCACCCACCAATAGTGCAAGAGGGTTCTCTCTTCTCGATATCCTCACCAACGCTTGTTATTTCTTGTCTTTTTGATAATAGCAATTCTAGCAGGTATGAGGTGTTACTCATTATCTCGTGGGTTTTTTGTGCATTTCCCTGATTATCGGTGATGGTGAGCGTCTTCTGATGTACATGTTGGCCACCTGTACGTCCTTGGAAAATGTCTACTCAGAACTTCTGCTCATTTTTTAAACAGATTGTTTGGGGAGGGATTGTTTTGTTTGATATTGAGTGGAGTTCTTCATAAATTTCGGATATTAGCCCCATTGTCAGATACGTGACTTGCAATTATTTTCTCCCATGCAGTAGGTTACCTTTTCACTTTACTGGTTTTTATTGTTGTTGTGCAGAAGCTTTTTAATTTGTTATAGTCCCAAGCGCTTATTTTTGTTTTTATATTTTTTCTTTTAGTGTCAGATTCAAAAAAGCATCACCAAGACTTAGGTCAGGGAGCTTACTTCCTATGTTTTCTTCTAAGACTTATATGGTTTCATGTTCTACATTCAAATATTATAGGTACTTATCTTATATTAAGGTCTTAGATTCTTTAATCCATTTTGAGTTAGTGTTTGTGTGTGGTATAAGATTGTGGCCCAGTTTCACTGTTTTGCACGTGGCTGTCCAGTTTCTTTAACATCAAGTATGTAAGAGACTGTCCTTGTCCCGTTGTATATTCATGGCTCCTTTGTCATAAATTAATTGACCATATATGTGTGGGTTTATTTCTAGGCTCTTCATTCTCTTCCACTGATCTGTGTGTCTGCTTTTATGCTAATACCATACTGTTTTAATTGTTATAGCTTTGCAATGTAAATTGAAATCAGGAACCATGATGCCTCCAGCTTTTTTCTTTCTCCTTTTTTTTTTTTTTTTTTGGTCAAGATTGCATTGATTATTCTGGGTCTTTTGTGATTCCATACAAATTATAGTATTGTGCGTTCCATTTCGGTGAAAAATGCCATTGGAATTTTGATGGGGATTCCACTGAATCTGTACATGGCATTTGGTAGTATGGGCATTTTAACAATATTAATTCTCCTAATTCAAGAGCAGGGAGTATCTTTCAATTTATTTGTGTCATCTTCAATTTCTTTCATTCATGTCTTGTGACTTTCAATATACAGAACTTTCACCTCCCTGATTAAAGTTGTTCCTGGCTATTTTATTCTTTTCTATGCATCTTTAAATGGGACTATTAATTTCTCTTTCTGATAGTTTGTTATTAGTATAAAGAAATGCAAAAGATTTTTGCATATTTTGTTTGTATCTCCAGCTTTACTGAATTTATTACTTTTAACAATATACAGCAGTATGTCATCTGCAAAAGTGACCGTTTTATTTATTCCTTTCCAGTTTGAATGCTTTTTCTTTCTTGCTTGCCCAGTAACTCTGGCTAGGACTTCCAATTGTCCTGTAAATTAAAAAGAAATCTAACTGAAGAAATTCAAAGTAAATTCCAGGATGTTAGAATATGTTAACTTTTTGCTAACTAACTTCATTTTGTATTTATGTACACATTTAGTTTATCATATGTTATGGAAAATGTGATAGAATCTGTGTGTCATACATGTAAGCACTTAAAGTTATAAAAGGGAGCCAACAATCACAGCTGGCAAAGTGTCTAGGAATTGTTTGGTTAGTTGGGGAAAGCAGCTGATTTTAAGATTCTCCTAACAAGTAAGGACCTGACATTTAAAAGAGAGTATTTTGTGGGGTGCCTGGGTGGCTCAGTTGGTTAGGTGACCAACTTCGGTTCAGGTCATGATCTCACGGTTTGTGGGTTTGAGACCCTGTGTCGGGCTCTGTGCTGACAGCTCAGAGCCTCCGGCCTGCGTTGGATTCCGTGTCTCCCTCTTTCTCTGCCCTTCCCATGCTCATGCTCTGTCTCTCAATAATAAATAAATGTTAAACAATTTAAAATAAATAAGTAAATATTAAAATCAAAGAAAATAAAAGTGTTTAGAAACTTAGAAATCAATAACACTTGAATTATAGACTATGTCTGAATTATCATAAATTCAAAGCTAGCATATAATTGTTTTACAATTAAAGTTGCATTAATATAAATTTAAAGTCATAAAATTAATGACTTTTTCAGTTAGAGAAAGACAAATACCATATGATTTTACTCATTGGAATTTAAGAAACAAAACAAACAACCAAAGGGAAAAAAAAGTGAGAGGGACAAACCACAAAAGAGTCTTAATTAGTTGCAGGCAAAGAGCACACTGATGGTTACCAGAGGGGAGGGGGTGGGGTACAGGGGAGCGGGATGGGGAATGAGAGTACACTGAGGAGAGGGGTGGGGTGGGGGGTTGGGGAATGAGAGTGCACTTCCCTTGATGAGCACTGAGTAATGATGTATTCTATTGTTGAATCACTATATTGTACACCTAAAGCTAACAACACTGCCACTTAACTATACTGGAATTCTAAAACTTGATTTACAAAACTAATGACTTTTTGTGGCTTTTAAATAGACATTTTAACAAGACAAAAATCTTGGTTGAGGAAAATCATATGTCTTTATTTTAATTAATTAGTCAGTTAAACTTATTTATTTTAATAAATTATTTAATCTCCTATTACCAGCAATAGTTAAGATTATATTGCCATCTACTGGTGGATATTTTAAGATTATCATATGATGATGTAACACTTACTTTGTTTTAAATTAAGGTTAACATTTTTGCTGTTTTTTTCTTTTTTTTTAAGTTTTTTTTTAATGTTTTATTTATTTCTTAGGAGAGAGAGAGACAGCGTGATCAGGGGAGGGTCAGAGACAGAGGGAGTCACAGACTGAAACAGGCTCCAGGCTCTGAGCTGGCAGTCAGCACAGAGCCCGACGCGGGGCTCGAACCCACGAACCGTGAGATCATGACCCAAGCGAAAGTCGGACGCTTAACCGACTAAGCCACCCAGGCGCCCCTTTTTGCTGTTTTTTTTCAATGAATGTATATTTCCTATTAAAATTTGTAAACTCATAGGAGAATACCATTGAGCCATCATATAAATCTGGAACATAGTTAAAGTATATTATAAAATATGCTCTGGGAAAACACAAACAGGATTTATGAGAGTACCGATGTACGTGCGGGGTCTGGCTCGTTGTCCTCCTTGGTTCTAGACTGCTGGACACTTAGCCGTGTCACTAAAGCTAAGGTTGTCAGCAGCGCAGGGTGGAGACGTGTTAGCTGGCAAAGGCACTAGGAATTGTGGGAATCATGAAAGTGCAATGCTCACATAATAACAACTGGTGGCAAAAGATTAAGAAAAGCAGAAAGAAACGGAAAGCATATCTATACAGAATAGGGAAAATTGTATGTACATTATGGGGTCACTCGGACCCCTGAGAAGGCACTTTGAGCATCGCCACTGATACAGAAACACATATACAGACCCCATATACAGAATGCCACCAGTGTAACTCTATGAGTTATTGATCATTCTTAGAAATGAAGCACGGGCAGTGCTAACATTCAAGGTCAGTTTTTAGTATATGCTCAATGATAATTTCACAAATGATGATCAATACAAGTAGGGGTAGCTGACATTCACAGGTATTGATGTAAGTTAGATCAATGAAAAGCCTGAACACACTGTGAGCCGAGAGTCATGTGGTTTCATAAATTATGGATGCTCTTTGGTTTTTACACGCGGGGTAGCACTGTTATCCCATGGAGAAACTGACATGGGATCTGGGTAACAGTATGAAGTAAGAAAGATCCCAACTGTTCCCGTGAAGGAATGCATGGACTATGGTATCAGGCAAGAGTCAGGACTGCCAGCGTTACCAGTATCTTGCAGTGTAGTCTGATGCAAGCCACTCCATGTCTGCTTTCTCATCTGTAAAACTAAGGAGTTGACCAGACTAAGGAAGGCAGCTGGGTTTCATGGTGTGAAAATTACTTTTATGTGTCACCTTGGCTAGGCCAAGGTAGCCAGATCGTTGTTCAAACATTATTCTAGATATTTGTATGAAAGTATTTTTTTAGATAAGATTAGCACTTAAATCATTTAAACATTTTTAGTAAAGCAGATTATCTTCTATGGTGTGGTGGGCCTCACCCAATCAGTTGAAGACTTTAATAGAAAAATAGAGCAGGAGACCTATTAGCTGTTTTTTCTGGAACTCCTGAGTAATAGTCACAGTACTAGATTAATGTTAGCTGAAGTCATAAAGAAGTGCATTTAGGCCAAATTAGTCATCAGGTAGGGAGATAGACGTATTTGAATACCAAAATATTCTAGGCACTTGATATCATGATAAGATATACAGCACAGCTATTCTGGAATACCGTACACATTTGCTGTTTTTACCCCACCCAGTCAGCATCGAGAAGTTTGTAGCCAATACACCTTAAGAATCCCTTTAAGGTGAGCCTTAAGGTGAGTCACGCCCTATGGACTGGTATAGTTCCCTCCCCTAAGTGTGGGTAGAACCCGACTTCTATACCAATGGGATACGACAGAGGTGCTGGGATGTCACTATTAGTTTCCTCACGGAAGACTCAGCCTTAGTGGACTAGAGACTGAGACTGCGGCCACGGGGAAGAAGCACAGAGGCACTGCAGACCGCCCGTGGAGAAGGCCAGGTGGCAGCCTCTTGGGGACTGTCACACAGCCACAAGGAAGCAAGTTCTGCCAACAACCTTAATGAACAGGAAAGGAAGGTTCCCTCCCAGGGAAGCCCTCAGATGGAAGCCTGTAAGTTCCCAAGCAGAAAACCCAGCTCAGCCGTGCCCAGACCACGAGATAACAACTGTGTTTCTGCTGTAATTCACTAACCTTTAGTGGTTTGCCAAACGGCAATGAAAGCTAGGACAGAGGTAGTATTCAATGTTTTAATCTTGCTTGGAGGTTGGGCCCTGTCTCACATCATTCAGGCTGCAGGGAGCCAGACATTCTCTCTCTGCTCCCCCAACACTGAATTCGGGAGTATGTCGTTACTGTAGTTCAGGTAAACCCTCTTCAGTTTTAAAGTCCTGGATAAGGGGTGCCTGGGTGGCTCAGTCGGTTAAGCGTCCGACTTGGGCTCAGGTCATGATGTTATGGTTTGTGAATTTGAGCCCCGTGTCAGGCTCTGTGCTGACAGCTCAGAGCAAGGAGCCTGCTTTGGGTTCTGTGTCTCCCTCTCTCTTGGCCCTTATCCTACACACTTTCTCTCTCTCTCTCTCTCTCTCAAAAATAATAAACATTAAAAAAGTTTTAAGGTCCTGGATAAAAGACATGGATACTCACAGGAGCCGTGACAGTGATGTTAAGGATTCCACAGAGTTACATGTACCTCGAGATATTTCTGTCACCAACCACTGCTGTATTCTGTTGGTGGGAAGTGAGTCATTGAGTCTGGTCCCACTACAAGTGAGGGGATTATACAAGGGCATGAACACCAGGAGGCAGCGCCCCAGGATCCTCCAGGGCCTGGGCAGCATAGATGCTGGCTCATGTCACCTGGTCAAGTCACTTCTGATTGTGATTGTTTAGTGCTTCCTCCATGGAAATGTTTCTCCCAAAATTATCTGTGATAAGAAAAACATCTTCACATTTTGTGCCTACTTGGACATGCTCATCCAAAGGACTGCCCTGGAAGTCTTTGTCTAATTTTCCAGTCCTTTTCCTTCAGGCACGTAACCAACTGGCCAGGCTTCCTGTGAGTCGTGTACAAGTGTCCACAGAGCACGTTCATCTGCTGAGTGTTCCAAGTACGTGTAGTGTATCGACTATGTCGTGCCCGCTTCCCAGAGCCTCTCCACCCCCACGTCTGGTGTCTACCTCGCTCAGCTTGAGCCATGGTGTTTTCCATGTTCCTAGACCCTTCCTCTCAGTAGTCCTGTCTCATTTCCAGTCTTCAGTCTTGTCTCCCAGGAGAGCACTCCCCAGTGGAGTAACTCTCTCCTGTTCACTCATGTGTACTGACCCCATGGTCAGGTGTACTCTCCTTCCTCCCTTATCAAATCCGGTACCTCTCAAACTGGACTATTCTGTAACTTAACCATGACACACCTTGTAGCCAGGACCAGAGGTGGGGGCAGGTTTTGAGGAGACACATGTCACTCTACTGGAGGGACGTCTCTGCTCTGTTGTCTTTCCACCCAAGCAACCACTAGCTCCTAACAGGAAGCATGGACCATTTCTGCACATTCAGGAAATGCCGAAGGGCCATAGGGCCATGTACCCAGATGCCCATCTCCAGTGCTAGGGACCCAGACCCTCCCAACCAGGGCCCTTGATGTGACATAATGGATCTGCCTTGTTGGGCATTTTAACCACTTTTGACTTGTTGTTAACCTCGACAGTTGGATCCTGGCTTTCATCATCATTCTCTGCCTTCCTGGTGCAGGAAATAAACGTTTCTTTTGTCCTTCTTCCTTTCTTCCATTCTTCCCTTCCTTCCTTTCTTCCTTTCTTCCCTTCCTTCCTTTCTTCCTTTTCTTTCTTTCTTCCTTTCTTTCTTCTTCTTTCCTTCCTTCCTTCTCTTCCTTCCTTCCTTCTCTTCCTTCCTTCCTTTTCTTTCTTTCTTTCTTTCTTTCTTTCTTTCTTTCTTTCTTTCTTTCTTTCTTTCTTTCTTTCTTTCTTTCTTTCTTTTCTTTCTGTAGTTTCAAGTTTTTACTTAAATTCTGTAGTTAATATGGAGTGTAATATTCGTTTCAGGTGAACAACATAGTGATTCCGCACTTCTACACAGCACCTGATGCTGATCACAGCAGGTGCAACCCTTAATCCCCATCACCTGTGTCCACCTCCCCCCACCCCCACTCCCCACGCCCCTCCGGCAACCTTTAGTTTGTTCTCTATCATTAAAAGTCTCTTTTGTGGTTTGCCTCTCTTTTTCTCCTCTACGTTCATCTGTTTTGTTTCTTAAATTCCACATGAGTGAGATCTTATGGGATTTGTCTTTCTCTGACTGACTTATTTCACTTAGCATAATACTGTCTAATTCTATCCATGTCAGTGCAAATGGCAATATTTCATTCTTTTTGATGGCTGAGTAATATTCTATTGTATACATACACCACCACTTCTCTATCCATTCATCAGATGATGGACATCTGGGCTCTTCTCATAGTTTGACTGTTGTTGGTAGTGTTGCTATGAACATCAGGTAAACATTTCCTTATATACAATTAAATAGGACTTCAGGCTTTCATGCCTCATTTCAGTAACCTGTTTATTATCTTTCTGAATCATGAAGACGTGTGGCGATAACAACTCGTTTCATTCATACTGTTGCTTCTAAGTCCTCCATGTTTCACACACTTGATGCTTACACCTGCTGGTACTTCCTTTCCAATGACAGACCACCACAGGGGGCCACCAGGGAAAGACAGGCCACCACAGGAGGCCACCAGGAATTTAACGAGACAAGCTGAGGCTCCTGGAGGAAAAGACACAACTATCCTGTAGCCTGCGATGCAATCCCAGACCCGGAGCACCTACCAACAGGAACCACAGAACAGGCTTTGGAGAAACACATTGTCAGGTCCGCTGCGGCCCCGCTAGAGGGAGCAAGAGCCAAGTTGTGGCCGACGTCCAGAAGCGATATTTGCGCTAAGTGTGTTCTGATGTCCTGCCAGGGGAGGAAGAGGGAGTGGCCTGGAGAACAAAGGTGGCAGGCTTGCACAGTGGGGCTGGTCCTCAGCAAGCCGGGGAGCAGCCCCAAACAGCAGGACAATTCCATAGCATTTCCATTGATATTTCCAATCTGCTGTGACCCTTCCAGGAAAAAAATCCATGCAGAATTTGGGACCAAATGTTTCAGGCTTTACAGAGATTTAGGACAATCCATCCTTAGTCTCTCAGCAAAGGGAATCAACCCTTAAATATAGTGGACAACAGTTCCCAGAATAGAAGGCAAGGCTACCGTCAATGGCTGACTCTTAGGCCAGGCAGGACTCTGCTTTAACTGTGGCCAATAGTTCGGGTCTTTCTACTCTGCCGTTGTTCTTGCCGGTGACCAGGTGTGACTTTTCAATACATGCCAAGGACCCTGACACCTCACATTTCTAACATTAACATCCCTACCCATAAGTTCTGGAGATGTGGCCTCTAGGATGCAAGCCTTCAGTAGGGAGTCTAAGCAAGGTTTGCCTCCCTTCCGAGGTTCCCAGTTTATACAGCTACAATTTCTTGTCAGGATTCCTGTTGACAATCCCCTGCATAAGGTGATCTTCTGCCTGTGCCTGTGAAGTCACTCAGCCTAGTTTATGAGGGGCTTAACCCTGACTTCAAGGGAAAGATCATTTGGAAGCCCAAGGATTTTATACCCCTTACCACTAATACTCTACTCCAGCTAATCCCCAAACAACTTAAATTCCTGAAGTTGTAAACACTGAATATTCAAAGGTGAATCACCCATCAATGCAGCTGCCAAATGAGGGGTGTGTGGAAGTGTGGGGAGAGCCCTTTCTCTAGCAAGAAATAAAATGGTTCTTTCCAGGGGCACCTGGGTGACTCAGTCAGTTAAGCATCTGACTGTTGATCTCAGCTCAGATCTCAATCTCAGGGTCATGAGTTCAAGCCCTGTGTCAGACTTTGTGCTGGTCATGAAGCCTACTTTAAAAAAAAATGGTTCTTTCCATTTAAAACAGAAACATTTTCGTAGTCACACACACACAAAACATTTCTAAATTCAGGCAGATTAACATTCTTGTTTGGGGGAAAAAACCCTAACTCCAAGCCCCCCAGGATAGGGGCCTGCACTGTGGACCCACTGGAATACCACCTACCCAAACTATAAGCCATAGCCCCCAGAAGACCCTTCTGCATTTCCCGCCTTACCACGCCCTGTCAGGAAGCCATAAAAGGAGCTCTGCCTTTTCACATACTATGAACCAGACAGGGAAGGGTTAAGACCACAAACACCCAATTTGTGTAAGTTCCACTCAAGACTCCCTCAACTGCTTATACATGCCTCTACCACAGGCAGGCACTCTCTTGCATGGGCAGAATCTCAGGTCTAGCGTCTGCCTGACAAAGAGGATGGATAAGTCCCTCTGAAAAAGATTCTCCCAATCCCATGTTGGAGTAAAAGGAAATACGTCGGCCTCTACCCCAGCTTACAGCCTCTACCCCAGCTCACAGCCTCTACCCCAGCTCACAGCTGGAGAGGCTGCCTGCCCACAACGCTTCAGTCCTGGAGAGGATTAGAGCAACAGGGCACCTGGCAGCTGGGAAAAGCATGACTGACTGCTGACCCCGCCCCCAGGATGAGCCCCTCCCTCAAAACCGGAGGCAGATGTGACAGGTCCCAGCCTGAGGGGAGCTGTTGCCAACGTGTATTTGGTGTCCCGGAAAAGAGTGCATATCCGGAACCAATGTACTGGAATCCCACAGAGACTAATAAAGACAGAAAAGAAGAGGAACTCAAGGAAGCCTGGGAAGAACTAGGAATTAGAACGATTTCCTACACATCCTGCTAGAGTGGCTATTTCTCCAGTACAATGAGGCACAGGCTCCAGGGCTCACAACTGCGCAGTGCCTTATTCTTTAAGAAGATTGGATTGAGGATATGAGACGTGTGCCACCCATGATGGAGGAGCAGGGATTTTGTCTGCAAGTCCCAGGAATGTTTAATGTCAAGAACCAATGGCTAAGAGTGGCTAGTATCAAAAGACAAAAAGGATGTAGAGAAAAGGGAACCCTCATGCAGTGTTGGTGGGAAGGTAACTGGTGCAGCCACTATAGAAAACAATTTTGGAGAGGGGGCCCCTGGGAGGTTCAGTCGGTTGAGTGTCCGACTTCGGCTCAGGGCATGATCTTGCGGTTCACAAGTTCGAGCCCCGCGTTGGGTTCTGTGCTGACAGCTTGGAGCCTGGAGCTGCTTCAGATTCTGTGTCTCCTCCTCTCTCTGACCTTCCCCCACTCACATTCTGTCTCTGTCTCTCTCTCAAAAATTAATAAACATTAAAAACATTTTTAAACCAATATGGAGGTTCCTCAAAAAATTAAAAACCGAATACCCTATCATCCAGGAATTCCACTTCTGAGTATGTGTCTGGAGGAAATGAAATCACTGTCTCAAAGACATCGGTGCACCTGTTCTCACTGCAGCAACTTCAGTGTCCAAGAGCAGATGCGTGGCTGAAGAAAATATGGGAGATGTATATAAGCGAATATTATCCAGCCATTTACAAAAAGAAGGAAATGCTGCCATTTGCAGGAACATGAGTAAATTTTGAGGGCATTATGCTAACTAACTGAAACAAGTCAGAGAAAGACAAACACTATATGATCTCATTTATATATGGAATCTTAAAAAAAAAAAAAAGTCAGATTCATAGAAACAGATTGTAGATTGATGGTTTGCCAGGTAGGGGAAATGAGGAGTTGTTGGTCAAATTGAACACACTTCCAGTTATAAGATGAACACGTTCTGGAATCTAATATACAGCATGGTGACCATTGTTAACAATACTGTATTATATACTTGAAAGTTGCTAACAGAGTAGATCTTAAATGTTCTCACCACCACAATTTCAAAAAAGTGAGGTAAAGCATGTGTTAGACTAATGGTGGTGATCATTTCACAAATGATCAAATGTATCACATCATCACACTGTACACCTTAAATTTATACAACATTATATGTCAATTTTTTCCTCAAAGTGAGGTGGGAAGAAGAATCAATCACTAGAGTGACATCAGAAAAATGGTAGAGTAATAAACCAAGAAAAAGAAGATGAAATTGAATTATTACAGAGGTTCAATTAGTCCAAAAACAGGGAGGTAGAAAAATAAAGAACATATGAGACAAATAGAAGCAAAAAGTAAGGTAGTTGACTTCAACTAAATCATATAAATAATTACATTAAAAGTATATGGTTTAAAACCCCCAGTTTAAAGGGAGAGATTTTTAAGATTGGCTAAGAAAACAAAACTACACTATATGATGCCTACAATTAAATACACTTTATATTTTTTACAATCGAATACACTTTAAACATAAATACACAAATATATATTTTTAAGCATGGCATATCTTTGTCCATTCCAACACTAGTCAAAGAAAAGCTGGAATGACTACCTTAATCCAACAAAGTACCCAACAGAGAAAAGAGTATTTTTTAAAATACAGAAGTGGCTAATTTCCTTCTAATAAAGTGGCTAATTTATTGAAATGAAAGCATATGGAAGCAGAAATAGTTTAAGGAAAATGTCCTGAAATCTTGGCAGGGGAAGCACATGGTATTAATGTAAGGATTTGTGGATGCCTTAGTCTATCAGAGTTCATGGAGAGCATAATTTTAATTTGCATAGATTCCCTCTAGTGGCCAAGGCACCATAAATAACCAAAAACTAGATGTACCCAATTTTGCAGCTGGTCAGAATAGGAAGCCTATAAAACCTGATTAGGATTTTAACATGTAGGAAAAGTTGACCATTACTTAAAGTTAAAGCCCACTGAGGTCTCACATGAGTGTAACCTTTAGTATGAGCATAACATATGTGTTTGCCCACAAGATTTTTAATCCAGAATTAAGTGAGACTTGACCCTTAATTATTCTCCAATCCATGACAATATTTGGCATATGGGCACAGGCCACTTTTAGTTTAAAAAAAAGTACTAGTGTAATTATGACTAGTTAATTTTGTAATAATTTTACTTTAATTCATAATACAAATACTATCTGGTGTAAGCTTAATTCTATTTTTAACATAGCTTATGATACTACCAATATCAACAGTAAAATGTAGCAGGAGATTTAAAGACAGCTACAAGATACTCTTCCATTTGAACCTGACTCCTACAAATAATCTCCAAAATTAGTCTTCTCTATAACCCTCCAAAAATCTTGAAAAGCAATGAGAACAATGAGGGGAAATGGCCAGAATCAACCAAAGGCTTGCAACAATCTAGGGATAATTTATTCAAGAAAAATGGCTCAATCTTGGTAAGAACAGTCAGATTGTGGTTTTAAAATTTGATCTATTCCCATTCTCCTCCTCAGATCAGCCATAGTTTTGAAAAACAATAATCTGTAATCACAGTAAAAATCAGCATCCTAGAATATACTGGAAAGGATAGAATGGGGTCAGAGCTCCTTCAAAGCACATTCACAGAGAATTATGATTTTATCTGCCTGGTGGTTCCCTAGAAGAAGACACTCATAATACTGTCTTTTATTTTACCTTATTTGGAACCCTTCCACTGCTAAGAAATCTTTTCCCCAGGGGCCTTTGCTGCAGACAGCTGGAGGCAATTATGTAACATTGCACCTGCCTAAAGCAATGGATAAGAGTTGGGCCAAACAGTAGACTAACCAAAAAACTTAAAATGAAAAGCTGGCAAATAAAATGTCCGTGGAGGCTCTAAAAAGCTGTGTAACTTTTAGTATGAAGCTTGGGAGTCTGCCTGGGATTCTTCTAGATTTATGGAAATCTGGAAGGCTATTGGCATATACAGAGCTGTTCTGCCCCCACAGGGCTCTGCACATTCTCAGGAAAGACCTAGGAAGGCCCTAAACTCTCACCTCTGGCTCCCTTTGAGGTTACACACAAGAAGAAAGTGAAGGCTAAAACAGAGTTGTCAGCCTCCTGACTTGAGTCTTGAAGGCATGCCCCCAAAACACACACAGAGCCACGTGACGGACTGGGAGGCTTATTGGTTCCAGACATTTAAGGAAATCTCCATCAAATCATTAACTGACCACTAAGCTAACCAAGCAAACCCTTCAGTGGGGACACATAAAAAGGAATAAGGACTTTACAAAATCAACTCTGAATATTCACTAAAGAAGCAAATAACAAAAGCAGCAAAGCCAAAAAGCCCCGAGGAGTGAAAAAATCTGAATTCCAGAGTTGCCACATTAGATTATTTTAAATGTTCAATTTCCAACCAAATTTACAAGACACACACACACACACACACACAAACAAGAAAACATGGCCAATGTCCTGGACAAAACACACACACACACACCAAAAAAACAAAAAACAGTCAATGGAAACTGTCCCTGAGAAAGCCCAGATATTGGACTTCGTAGACAAAGACTTTAAATCTGTCGTTCAAGTATATTCAAAGAACTAAAAGAGACCATAGATAAAGACTTACAGGAAAGTATAAGAATGATATATCATCAAATAGAGAATATCAACAAAGAGCTGGAAATTATTAAAAATAAAAATAAAGAACCCAATATAAATTCTGGGACTGAGAAGTACAAGTGAAGTGAAGAAGCCCAGAAGCAGATCTGAGCAGGGAGAAGAAGGGATCAATTTTGAATACAGGTCAATTGAGATTACCCAGTTTGAAGACAGAAAGAAAAAGGAATAAAGACAAATGAATAGAGCCTCAGAGTATTACGGGGTTATCATCAACTCCACCAACGTATGCAAAATGGCAGTCAAAGACGGGGGCAGAGAGAAAGGCGCATCAAAGATATCTGAATAAATAATGGCTGAAAACTTGGCAAATTTGATGGAAATCATTAATCTAGATATCCAAGAAGCTCAGGAAACTCCAAACAGAATACACTCAAAGATGAGGTAAAGATATTCTAAAATTGGTTGTGGTGAGGGTTGACAACTCTGAATATACCAAAGGCCATTGAATTGTACTCCTTGAATAGAGAACACTGTGTGTGTAAATTGTGTAAATGTGAAATTACAGCTCAGAAAAAGAAGAGAATGAGGTGCTGACGCCCACTACAACTGGGATGAAACCTGAAAACGTGACACCAAGTGAAAGAAGCCAGTCATCAAAAGTCACATCGCGTGTGAGTGCATTCACATGAAATGCTCACACTGGATCCCCAGAGGTAGGCCCTAAATCTGTAGGTACAGGGCCTGGGGGGTGGGGTGACTGTTAATGGGTATGGGATTTCTTTCAGGGGAGATAAAAATTTTCTGCAATAACATGGTGGTAATATTTATAAAATCTTGTGAATATACTAAAAATCACCAACTGTAGACTTTTAAAGAGTGGCTTATGGTTTATAAATTATATTTCAATTCTTAAACAAGCAATCCCTTCTTCCCAAAGTACTTTCAGTGCTGGAAGGAGGTAAAGCTATTGTTAAGCTTTACCTGATTATGGGCATTCTTTTGCTGGAAATTTGGTATACTGAAACATTCAAAACAACACCTCCTTAAAACAATGTTCACTGGAAAACAGTTCTTACTTTGGAAAATGGTCTCCCCCCCTCATTCTATGGATAGCCAAGGCTTCAAGGAAAAGAATAACACACAATATACAATTTAAAAGGTGTGACTTCGTGTCAGGACAGTTCTGGATTTACCTCCAGGGATGCGTGAGATTCTGGCCCCGACAGTAGAGATAAGGCAGTGAGCTAATGATCTATGATGTGCTGTTTGAAGTTTGGAGTCTGCTGGCGCGGGCCAGGACCAGTTTGTTTATGGATGGCTTATACCCGGTGTAACCAGTCAGGCAGCCTGACTTGGTTACGTGACCAAGAGAGACACAAAAGACCCTGATGGAAACGTCGAAGTGCCTCTCCCAGACCAGAGGTCCGTCATCACACGGCTCCTGCCAGATCAGTCTGGAGACAGGACATCCTTGTACAAATGACAGGGCACTGGGAGCGCTGTGGGGACGCCCCTCGGGCTCCAATGCTGGCCTGCGCTCTCCCTCCTCCCACACTAACCATAACCTCTGCGCCCCCTGATCCTGCGCTGAGAGGCCTGCTAAATCCTCTGCCTTCCAGTCGAAGGCGCTCTGTACCAGCGATGCATTCCAGGCTGCAGACTGCTCTTTTTTTCAAAAGGAAAGGAGGAGCAGCTTCAGAAACTGCATTTCAGAGAGGCTCTCGAAGTCCTGTTAGCAAGTGCGAAGTCCTGTTAGCAAGTGCGTGCAGAGGAGCCCGCGAACCCGCAGGGGTGCCGGAGAAGAAGTGCCCAAGGGGATGTTGCCCCTGGAGCGCCTGGAAACTCCAGCCACCACAACGGGTGCGTTCTACACACAAGGGCGCAGAAGCTGAATTGGTGAAGGAGAAGCTTATGCGGCTCAAGAACTTTCTCGGTGAGGTCCGAAATAAGGGCCAGGCCACCAAGCTCTGAATCTAAAGAGTTGCGTGCCCGCCGCACACCCCTACCTAGACCACAGGTCTAAATCAGAGACTCACAACCTTCCAAGACATTTCTGCAAAGTTATGAAAAACATTCTCCCATCACCTCTGGGTAGAGAAAGGTTTGAGGTTGAAATTTCCCAGAACAACTTCCCAGAACATCCAGTTTAGGAAGTCAAGATCCCCCCAGACTCCTACCCCCCTAACTCACAGTCAGGTTCTCTAGACCAACAGAGCTCTCCGCAGGTATAAACCCTGGCGCAGGTGCCCGTGTTTCTCCAACTCCCACCGGTGACAAAGTGGCAGGGCACACGCGTCCAAAGCGTCACGGCTCCGGAGGAAGCCCTACACGCTTCCCTCTGCTTTTCCTGCTCATCCTAGGAAAGGCACCGCTCCCCGAATCTAATACTGCTGTGCCCGATTCGCGAGTCCCCAGAGACCCCCAAGGAGCCGACACCGACGCAAATACAAAAGGGTCTTTATTACAAGCTCGGGCAGGGGCTCATCTGCCTACCGGTGTCGTGGCAGCAAGATGAAGCCAAGAACAATAGCGAATAGGGCTTTTAAGGAGTAAGGGATGGGGTGTTACAGTACGTGTAGCATCATCACATGAGCACCAATTACAATTACAGCTTTGACCATTCAGTATCTGTGAGGTGTTCATTACTTTTGGTGGGACCCAATCATGACTCTTGAGGATCCTTTGAAAATGACCAATTATGAGGTGAGTTCAGAGGGCCCACGTGGGGTTCAGGCAAGCGGAGAGAAATTGGCTAGTTTGTATCTGCAGTTCCCAGCCTTGACCAGACCACTGGAATGTGTTTTGCTTAGCTGACCCGAGGGCGGTCCGAGGACGGCTTCAGCCTTGAGCAGTCTGAGGCTTTTCCTGGGACTGGGACTGGGGCTACACGCAGCCCGAGGTCGCTCTTAATGGAGGCCTTAATTTTTGGCTCTTCAATACCAGGCCGACCCCTTCCGGCTGCTGCACATACACACATTCATTGACTCGTGACTGCCTGAGTGTCGTCCTTTCCGCCCGAATGTAACCCGCGGACAGCCAGCCTTGCCACCACCCAGGGGACTCCGACATCCTGCCTCTCCGGATGCTGGCCTGTCCCTTACTCTCACGGCCACGTCCTAGACATCAGCTCCCCGCACGTCTGACTCAGGTGTGACGCAGATCGTGGGTTCAGACAGCGTCCTGGCCCACAGCCGGTGGTCCAGCAGCCCCCTGCCCGGGGCTCGGGTGAACCTCCACGGCCGCGGGAGCCAGGCCCAGGGGCCCCTTCTAGGGCCTCCTCAGAGCCCCGGAAAACCCTGTCTGAGCCACGGATTCACTCACCTTCTTTAAAATACCTTTGTCTCTTTCTCTGAAAGCTGACAGCACCGGGAAGGAAGTGGATTTTCCTAACTTTTTATTTTTCATTAATGTTTGGACGGGAGGGAATCCAGGTGACTTTTCTTTCAGGATCACTCTGTCCTGGGAGAAAGAGCAAAGGCTGAGGAACGAGTATCCAGACCCTCCCAGGAAGAGGCTCAGGAGGGTGACTGCACCTACCTGGGTGAATGGAAAAGCAGTGAAGGAGTTTCACACACACACACACACACACACACACAATCCAGGCGTGTGCACACAACTGCACATGCACCCACAACAACGCGTGCGCATACACATATGCAGACACGCACACACCACACATGCATGCACACAACACAACACGCATACGACACAAAGGCATGTGCATACAACACACATGCGTGTACACACAACACACATGTGTGTGCACGCACACACATACATAACACACAACACACACAAAGAACACATACATAACACACACATGCACACTAAACAGAGATGACTTAATTCTTCCTCACACTTTTGTTTAGGACACGCATAAATCTTTTTTCCACCCGAACTTCTCCATTGTCCGCTCAGGAGTGGCTGTGTCAGGCCGGTGCACCTGCAGCTGAGCCCCTGAGAACCGCGGGCAGCCCAGGCCACGGTGTCATCCGGCTGCTCGTCTGTGACCCAGCCCAGAGCACCCAGGACGCCAGGGACAGTGCCGCCTGGCCAGGGCAGTACAAGGAAATATCTCTCTGTTTCGAATCACAGGTTTAATTCACATGCTGTGTCCAGGCGTTAGAACACTGAATAAAGTAGTTAATTTTCAGATTATCAGCTGCTTTCACACTTTTGATTTATGATAGTTAAGTCTGTTTACTTCTTGAATATCTGGCAGGTTTTAGAAGCCTTATTCTGAGATACTTACGGAGTCTTATGTAACAAAACTTACATCCAAGTGTGAAATTACAGTGTTGTTAAGGATGTAAATGAAATACATTTTCAAATATGTATCTCAGGGATTTATGTAACTTACAAAAGATCAAAGTTCTCATTGCACCATTTCTTTTGGTTTCAGAAGACTAGCTTTGCTGAAATACAAACCGCTCAGTCAGTCAGTAGTGGAAAATGAAATGCTTCAAGCTCTATTCCCAGCTGTTTAAGGCATTAGACTCTGAAGTGCCACGTACCAAGCATTTGACTTCGTAATTTCTGCTTTTACAGAAAACAAAAAGGATGAAGGTATTAAATGCATGGTGCTGTAACCATGAAATGAAAATAACCTTTATAGGCTTCAGTGTTACCAGTTTTTCTCATTTCTGGTGCTCAAAGCTTTTCTAGGTATGTTTGTTTATCTGAGTTGAAAGCGCAGACCCTGTGAAAATCTTGAGTCATTCTTTAGACAGTAAGCCACCGTCAGGAGCCTGCTGGCAAACCGCAACCCTGGTTTGGGCAGATCTCAGTGCACTGCAGGGCTTTGTTTTTGTTTTCTCTTTCCGACCTCCATATCTCCAATTACAGCAGCATAAGGCTCTCTGGGCTCCTTCTTTACAATAGCACAAAGCATGGGGGCAAGAGGCAGATAGGGGCAGGGCATATGTCAGCCTCCATGGTACACACCACCCCCGGCTGTGTTAGCACGGTGGACGGTACAGAAGATCCGTGTTCAAGTTCAGTTCACCTACACATAAGGAGCACAGCTGTGGGAGTCCGTCGGAGTCAGTTGTCTTTATCAGTAAACTGAGAATAATACCTAACTCACAGGATTGTTCTAAGAACTAAACCAGATCCCTGAGTAAATACTAAATGTTGGCTATGATTGAATATTCCAAATTAGTGTGTGGATTTGTTATATAAAATTGGGATAAGGGTTTCCTTCTGACCATTCATCAGTTCTGGACAAGTATTATCAAATTACCCTCCAGCAAGCTTATGCCAGTTTACATCATGACAAAGAGTAGGGGTTAACCCACTTCCCAGCTTCCACACACACTGAGCAGTGTTACCTCATATACAGACACAGACTCAACAGGTTCAATATTAGGTCTTAAATTTCATGATGATTCCTGACATAATTTCATGTTTATTGACCATTTCTATTTTGTGAATTGCTTTTTATGCTATTTGTCTTTTCTACAGGCATGTTCTCTTCTGTTTTAGGATGCATCATGTGTGGAGTAGAATTTGTTGAAGTGGTTGTTTGTCAGGGTGCCTGGGGGGCTCAATCGGTGCAGCGTTCAACTTCGGCTCAGGTCACGATCTCACAGTTCTCTGTGCTGCCAATGCAGAGTCCGCTTTGGATTCTCTATCTTCCCGTCTCTCTGCTGGTCCCTTGATCGTTCTTGCATTCCCTCTCTCTCAAAAATAAACATTTAAGGGACGCCTGGGTGGCTTAGTCAGTTAAGTGTCCGACTTTCGCTTAGGTCATGATCTCGCGGTTCGTGGGTTCGAGCCCCGTGTCGGGCTCTGTGCTGACTGCCAGCTCAGAGCCTGGAGCCTGTTTCAGTCTGTGACTCCCTCTCTCTCTGACCCTCCCCTGCTCACGCTGTCTCTCTCTCTCTCTCAGAAATAAATAAAGCATTAAAAAAAATTTTTTTTTAATGTTTTAAGTAGTCATTTGTCAAAACACTTTTTCTAGTTTTTCACTTGTGTCTAATTTTACTTGTGGTATTTGGGGTACATGGAAGACTCAAAGACTCAAATAATCAAGTGAAATCTTCCTGCCTTTGAAATGAAAAGATTTACTGGTATATTTGCCTAATACTTAATGATTTCTGGTTTTTTGTGTACACATTTAATCAATCTGAAATTCATTTTTATACAATAAGATGTTCCTTTTTATTTTCAAATTGTTAGCCGTTTCTCTCCATTGGCATTTATCAATCTGTCTCTTCCCCCACTGACAGGAAACTCTTCTTTTCCCATACCCTTCATTATATATATTTTTAATAATCAGAGAATTCCTATTCTACTGATCTTTCTGGTTTCTTCATTGTACCTGTTTTAATTCTGTCACTTTATTGTGGGGGCAGAATTCAAAGACAGTCCCCAAGATTGCCAATCTTTCTGACCTATGCCATCTCCCAAATATTCAATTAAATGCCCATTTATGGACTGCTTGGAGAAGATTTAGGTCCCAAATCAGTTAACCTTAAGATAGGGAGATTATTCAGGTGGGCCTGACCCAGTCACATGAGCTCTGAAAGCAGAGAGCTTCTGCTGGCTGGACTGGGAGGGAGTTATCGGTGCTCTGGCTGGCCTGGAAGAAAGCAGGTACGCACCCTGCAAGCTGTCCTGGGGACGCACGCGAGGAACAGCGGGCGGCCTCTGGGAGCCGACAGTGGCCCCAGCTCACAGCTACATAGACCACAGGGACCTCAATCCTACAACCCAAGGAAACGATTCTGCCAACAACCGGTGAACTTGGAGAAGGTTCCTGAACCCAGATGAGCCCTTGCCTGGATGATCTTGGTTCCTGCTCATAAGACCTTGAGTAGAAAAACAACCCACCTCTTGCCAGTCATCTGTCCTACAGAAATGAATTTGTCACATGGTAATAAAATAACTAATACAATTTTTAAGTTTAGGTTATTTATTTTGAGAGAGAGAG
The DNA here is from genome assembly GCF_003009895.1 of Hyaena hyaena. Lineage (NCBI taxonomy): Eukaryota > Metazoa > Chordata > Mammalia > Carnivora > Hyaenidae > Hyaena > Hyaena hyaena. The sequence continues at coordinate 737,920 of NW_024081270.1, read as the reverse complement.
AATGGGGGAGGGGCAGAGAGAGGGAGACAGAATCCCAAGCAGGCTCTGTGCTGTCAGTGCAGAGCCTGGTGCTGGGCTTGAACTCACAATGGTGAGATCATGACCTGAGCGGAAACAAGGACCCTAACTTATGAGGCACCCAGGCGTCCCAATAACATATATTTATAATGCCCTTTCACGATCAATACCTCAAAGCCCCATCAAACATATCTGTTCTCATTCATCACATTCCCAGAAGCACTTCAGATTTTCTTTAAAAACAAAAACAGCCACTGACCTCTCCTGGCGTCTTTATGTTAGATGTGTGGGTTACTCGGGCAGATAGATGTGCATGGCCCAGGGGCCCATCGCCTGCCTCCTTGGGTGGCCGCCAGACCCGCGGCAGCTCAGCGGAAGCAGCAGGCCCGCTGATACCCGCCGCTGAGCTTCAGAGGCTCCCCTTTCCCAAAGGCCACTTGCTCAGCCATGAACCGGAAAGTCCAGGCTGCTCTTGGTTCCCACACCCACTGCCCCATCCCTACCCTTTGCATTCAGTCTTCCGGTCAAAGACCAGAACTGTGGTGCTATTTAGAGGCATTTGTGTTCCTCAGTGATGATTTGTAATTATTTTAAACAGATTATAACTTGCTTTTAGACTGCTTCTAAGTACTGTAGTTCTCAACGTCATGATGACTGCTAAGATTTTTCTATTTGTATCTAATATATGCTGGGATAGAGAGAAGCTTGGGGGGTGGTGTCTCTATATTTTTCTCTTGATTTTTAACCAGACACTGTTTCACTGTTTACTAATAAGTAAGGTGTAAGTTGACCAAAAAAATAAATTTTTATTTTTATTCATTTTATTTTTTTAACTATTTGTATTTTTACATGGGACCATATACCTGGGGTGGTTGTCAGACCCTGGAAGAATGAATCTATAATAATGCCATCCAGACCCTGGGCATGTGATTGCAACCGTTCATGCCCACTGCTCACACATGTGCGTGTGCTCTAAGGATAATAGATAGCAAAAAAAGAAAAGGGGGGGAGGGACATTTGTCTTTTTTTTTTTAAGTCTATTTACTTTGAGAAAGAGAGAGCGCGCACACGAGCGGGGAAAGCAGAAAGAAGAAGACACAGAATCCAAAGAAGGTTCTGCAAGCACAGAGCCTGATGTGCTTGGGCTTTTGGGGCTCAAACCCACAAACCGTGAGATCATGATCTGAGCTGAAACCAAGAGTTGGATGCTCAACCAACTGAACCACCAGATGCCCCAACAACAGTTGTCTTGATCACTTAACTGCTCTCACAGGTCAGGCGGCTTCATCTCTGGGAGCCTTAAGCTACAGATTATTAACCAAAATATACCTTCTCCTTTTCAATGGGGTGTGAGGCCTCCTGATACAGCTTCTCACAAGGTACCTTGGGGGCCATTGTCCCTCAGCTATTCAAAGTCAAATGTATCTTCCTACTCTCCAACCCAAACAAATTATTTGCTGCTCTCTGGATCTGTCTTTCCCTTAACATCTCAGCACTTCTTTCCCTTCTGCTTTGACCTGCAGGGTTCCCACTATCTCCGTAGCCTGCACGGTGGGAAAGAATCTGCGGCCCTTAGACTTTGTCGTGCATAACGGAGACCGCCCCTCCCCCACCGCCAAGAACTGCGAGGTCTAGAATCCACACTAAAGACATGGCTTGCTAAGTAGCAAACCTAGTTCCTGAATTTGTAGATCAAGTTGTTTCTGATGCTCATATCACTTCAGGTGTGAAAAACAGAGGTACCCACAGTACCTCCACGTGGCAGACGTCTTACTCCACTGCCAGGACACAGACTCAGCGGTGCCTCCATGAAATGCGTGGGAAGCCATGGGGAACGATGTCCACCCATCTGTGACCTTATCCTGTGGCTATCTGTGCATGATTTATTCATAGCTTGGAGGGGGGACAAAGTGAAAGCGATCTTCAATGGTGACCATGTCATTTTTGCCCATCCCTGAACTCAGCTCCGATTCTCTGTTCTGATCAAGTTTAGCCCCATCTAGGCTGATATCTCACCTCAATATCTAGGTCCTCACATGTATTTTTACTCCAGCCCCCTTCCCAGCTCACCATGTCACCCTAACTCCGGACAAAGTACTTCCTCGTTTCATACTAATTCTTGTTTCCCTCGTCTTTTTTATCAATAACGGACACTTGGCTCAGATGTTCCGTGCTGTGTTTTCCCACAGAATACTTAGGACTCCAACTCTTTCCAGCGTGGTGGAAAAAGTGGAGGGGACAAGCTCGTTCTGAGAGCTGCCTCTAGACCCCGAGTCATGGCTTTTGTCTGCTGTCCTTCACTTAATCAAGGTCCCACCATTCCCACTGGTTTAAGAAAGTTAAGATATAAATGTGTTTTAGAACACAACTGATCAGGATATGAATGTACAGTAAATTTATTACAAATAAGAATAAAATTATTAACTGTGATAAAACATGGGGAAAAAAGGACTTTATTTGTGCAGCAAACTCTTACTACCTGTAAAATATTGTGGAACCACCTGGAAATAGTAAAATTTTTAAATTATGTGTATATTAATCTGCACAAAGTTATTACTTGGAATTGTCTTCAATAGAAATTACCTGTAGATTACACAGTTAAGCTATTTCGAATGAATATGGAAACAAGCATAGTGCTCTCTTCAATTTTCCTAGCAATCTACTATCGTACATATGCCTTAAAGAAAAGGACAATTCTTGGCACCTGGGTGGCTCAGTTGGTTAATCATCCGACTTCAGCTCAGGTCATGATCTCCCGGTTCACAAGTTCTCTCTCTCTCTCTCTCCTGCTCATGCTCTGTCTCCGTCTCTTTCTGTCTCAAAAAGAAATAAACACTAAAAAAAAGAAAAGAAAAGGACAGTTCTTGGAAAGGGCAACAGACTCTAGGAAGTCAAAGTGCAGTTCACTTAAAGCAAACTTTATTACAATGCTGTTAATATCGTTCGTAGTAAGAGCATACAATAAGCCATGTTTTCTTCTATAAAACTCTATAAAAGTAAAGACTTCAAATTAAACTCTTAACACTTAGATCCCATCCAGAGTTAAATTTTGGCTAAAATGTTTGAAACAGTCAGTAAAAAGAGAAACAATAGAAAATCTTTTCTATTTTATATTAAAAAAAACTGTGGAACACACATTGCAGTTTTGAAGGAGATTACTTAAAATACGGATTGTACATTCTTCTAATTTTCATTGAAGCAGATTTAATCCTGACAGGGGAGTTGTTTTTGGTCCACGTGCCCCACTGAATTCCAGTTGAGACCAATTTTCCAGGGAAGCGATGAATGCCGTTTAGATTTGCCAAACCACACTGGCTGAACCACCAGCCAGTGCCGTTACTGAGGCGACTACAGCTTTTCACAGACCGACCACCGACCAGGCATGCAGGGTGACATCCGTCGTTATCAACATCCGATGTGCTGAAAGGCATTGCATTTTGGTTATCTTCTTTTCTGAAGCCCCGGAATCCATCACCTGGGTAAAACAGGTTTTTTTTTTAATGACCAACTTTAGAGGCACTTTTTATCATTTTAAGTGACCTTTACCTGACTATAGTTACAAAGCAGGGCATGTAGAACTAAGGTTTAAATTATTCTCTACTCTAACAGCTGTCATATTAAAATCTCTCCTCCAGCTGGGACGAGCGCTGGGTGTTATACGGAAGCGATGAATCACTAAATTCTACTCCTGAAACCATTACAACACTCCATGTTAATTAGCTTGGATTCAAATAAAACTTTAACAATAAGAAATATGAAAACAAACAACAAACAAAATCTCTCCTCCGGAATTTAATATATGAAAATCTGGCAATGGATTCCTCAACACGATAGTCATCTTTAAGTGCATATTTGATACAAAATGACAATCCACCATGGAAGTTTGGCTCTGTAGATGAATCAGATAATTTAGGCCAAAAGTGATGCTGCACAAACCTGCCATACTTCAGGGAATGGTAATATGGTAATTGATAACGTAGGAAAAAGAATAATTTCTACATAATAGTAATAATACATAACAAGTTTTCATGCCACCTCCAATCTCCAACACTTTAAATAAAGAGGCATGGATGAAAAGGAAACCGCATGGGGCACGTGGGTGGCTCAGTCGGTTAAGCATCTGACTTTGGCTCAGGCCATGAGCTCATGGTTCATGGGTTCGAGCCCCGCATCAGGCTCTGTGCTGACAGCTAGCTCAGAGCCTGGAGCCTGCTTCGGATTCTGTGTCTCCCTCTCTCTCTGACCCTCCCCTGCTCATGCTGTTTCTCTCTCTCTCTCTCAGAAATAAATAAAACATTAAAAAAAGAAAAAAGAAAAGGAAACCGCTATGTTAAGAGGCTTACATTTGTAACTGCACGAGTCGTTTGGTTTTATTTAGGGGCCACCAGGTTTGTATCACATACCCAGTTTCCTCAAGCTTATAATCAGCTTGAGCAATGGCTCTCCACATGACACCTGGAGAGGAGCTCAAGTAGCACCTTTCCTAAAAGGCTCACACTGGATACTGCATGGGTGGTATCCCTGATATTCGCCAAAACCTAAAAGAGTAAGTGTCTTGGTCAAGGCAGCCCGTGTCAGTAAGTAGCAGGGGCAGAAGCATGTTTTGTTTGACTCAAACTATAGAAACAGAAGTTTCTAATTAGTCCCATGACACCTAGATTTCACCTGCAGGCAAACTGTGCTCATCTGTTTAAAACACTAACTGAAAGTAGAGCTACACAAAAACCTTTGAAGAATCCAAAGCCCACATTGGTTTCATCATGTTCCAAATGTTTGGCATCTCTTGAGACAGGTCTTTGAGGAGGCTAGAGAACTTCATACGCGGTAGTGGCCCATCGCTTACCCCCGCTGTGGTGAATACTAAAGCCTTACTCCGCACTTCACGGGAAACAAAATGCCTACATTGCAGGTATTTGCAGGGAGAGTGTTCTTTTCAACACGCACACAGGGCAATGCCTCTCGGGAGTTCTGATGAGACAGCATTTAAGGAGCACTGCCTAAGTTGTAGGATCGCTCCACAGATACTTTCCCTGCACAAAGTCTACCCATCAGAAAGGAAGTGTTATAGGGGCTCCCCGCTGGATTATATTTATAAATGATTTTTTAAGTATAATGCATAGGTCTGTTTTTAAGAAATAGCCCATTAAAACTCAGTACCATGTTTTCTGTGAAAGTGTAGTCACAGAACATGTCCCTTCGTTTTCTCTGAGAACCCAAATAAATCTTTCCCAGCTTGAGAATCAGGAATATTTGTCCTTCTCCTGGGAGAACTGTGTTGCTCAAATGTTCAAATTTCATATTTATGATTTTGCTTTGAGCTAAAGGTCAAATTTGTAGCTCACCTCTACCATGCACTTGATCACACTTCACGCCTGGTTTTACCTATGTTTCTATCTCCATGTTCCATTGGCACCTTTTTCTTTATTTTGATTGTATTATATGATCAACTGTTGAAAGTTACTTTACAGCCTCATTGGGGAAATGCAGAGTAGGGCATGGCAAAATTTGAGGGTTCTGTAATGAAACACTTGTGTAATGACACACTGAGTCCTCTAACTAGATCTTAGTCCAATAGAGAAACCCCACACACACTTTTCCCTAACACAATATCTTCCATATTTAGGTGGTTCTTTACACTGGTAGAGATGCAGCATTAAAAATTGCAAATTGTAACTCTTGAAAATCTTTCTTTTCCACCCAGATTTGAATTGCAGACTTTTTACCTAACATCCCAAGGTAGACAACCATACCAGACAACTCTTCACTCTCAGGAATTTTCCTCCTGTCGTGCCTTGACTCAGCTGCTTTCTTTGCCAACATGCATTTGCCAAAAGCCTATCCCTTCCTGCAGGCACACATTAGTGGTTCTCAACTATAAGGATGCCAGTATGTCCATCTTTGAATACAAATACCTGGGCCCAAACTTACTGAATTGGATTCTACAGTAGTTTGTACTTTTAAAAACCTTCACACATTGGATCTAACATTAACTCCTTGTTGGAAACCACTCTTTCATGAAGATTTTCTGGATGTGATCAATGGGGATCATTCTCTCCCACTCCTAAATGCCCAAAGCTCTATCAGTATTCAGTATTCCACACTTCTGGGTTTCTTTATCTTTCCTCTATACTGTGACCAGTTCAAGAACTGGGAACATATCTCACTCAGTTTGGGATTTCTAACACTAAATATACATAGTTAACAAGTACCATGATAAGCAACAACAGGAGAGTTGAATTTGGTATTAATTCAAATTTAAAATTGCAGCATCTAGCGAAATAAGTCAGGCAGAGAAGGACAAATATCATATGTTTGCACATATAGGAGGATTAGGAGGAACTTGACGGAGGAACAAGGGGGAGAAGAAGGGTGGAAATGGTGGGGGAGAGGGAGGGAGGCAAACCATGAGAGACTCTTGAATGCTGCAAAAACTGAGGACTGATGGATGTGGGGGGGAGGGGGGATGGGCATGGAGGAGGGCACTTGTGGGGATGAGCACTGAGTGTTATGTGGAAACTAATTTGACAATAAACTATTTGTAAAAAATAAAAAATAAAAAAATAAAATTGCAGCATCAAATTATAAACTTAACATGAAGTATTTTAAAGTTTTTAAAAATTAAGTTTATTTGGAAATGAGTAGATGCACCAAGGTACAGTGGGGGAAAAAGCCCACCAAACTAGTGGCTCTGTCAACCCGGCTTCTTGCCCTGGCTCATGTGTCATGGGCTGGAGCGGGTCCCTTAATCTTTCAGGTTCCTTCAACTGTGCAGTGAAGGAGATCAGCTCTAACATTCTGTGATTCCTAAATGCCAGCCTCTCAGAACGTGAAGCTGTCAATAATTCCTTCCCAGCCTGCCCCACAGAATCTTCTTCTAAAGAATCAACTGCGATGACACATGGAAAATCATTTTAAAGGATATAAGCTCTGCAGGGACACCTGGGTGGCTCAGTTGGTTGAGCGTCTGAGTTCGGCTCAGGTCATGATCTCACACTCGTGAGTTCGAACCCCGCGTTGTGCTCTGTGGTGACAGCTCAGGGCCTGGAGCCTGCTTCAGATTCTGTCTCCCTCTCTCTCTCTGCTCGTCCCCCACTCACACTTTGTCTCTCTCTCTCTCTCAAAACACATAAACATAATAAATAAATTTTTAAAGACTATAAGCTCTTCAAAATCATGAGGTGGTTAATGATCATAGCAGGGTTTCAAAACTCAGTTTTCTCATCCCAAATCTACTCTGTTACCAGTTATATGTCATAGACCAAGAGAAATGCAATACTTTTATCTTCACCTAGTATCATGTTAGCTATATTTAAATATCCTGCATCATTTGGGGAAGAAAAAACTTACCAGCATTTCCTGAATACCGTCCTAAATGCATCTTAAAAAATCTTGTTTCATCTTCGAGCCAAAAGTTATCATATGATGCATAAGCAAATGTGTCATCTTCCGATTCCAATGCAATGTGCAGCATAAAATTGGTGTTTTTCTGATTTACTATATAAAAAATCTTTTTTAGTCCTAGCCAAAATTCACCTGTTTAAAAAAAAATGTTTTTTAATATATCTTAATACAACTTATAAAACTCCTTATTATTGTTTGGTATTATTTCATTTTTAACACTGAAATGGCCCATATAAATTATTTGAGAGACTAGATAGCCCTAGCTCAAATCAAATTATCAATGTTTGTCTAATTTACAAAAAAAAATATATATATATATATATATATGCACACACAAATACATTATTATATATATAAAATCTTTCTACTTCACTAGATTGGGAATAACTAGATTGTTTCATCTTTATCTCACCAGATTAAATTCAAAAATTCATTTAACAGCTAACCAAAAATTCAAGATTTACCTTAAGGCATGTCAACAAAAAGCCGTTGGAATATTATGGCAGGTAACAAAATGACGTGAACTCAAAAATGCTGAGAGTTTTAACCTCCAAAGTGACAGCTTCTAAAGAAACATTTCCTGAAAATGCTCAGTTGAAATTGTTTGTTCTGTCTTTTAGAATGATGCTCTGTGAATATTTGTTACAATGCGGTTTGTCCATTACCCATGTGTAAAAATGTAATGTGATGAATGAAAATGAAATGTTGTTTGTAGATCCAGGATGACTCCAGGATGTAAACGTAGTGTTCGGACTGCGTTCTTCTTGCTGTTCTAGTTAATGGCTTTCAACCCCACCCCATCCCACCCCTAACCCAGCCTGGTGTAACCTCTACTCTGGAATATATTCCTCTAGATGAATCATGAAATTCCTGAAGGAAGGAAGGGCCTAGTCCAAACAAACTTGAGAGAGTTGGGGACAGTGTGACAGCATTCACATTGTTAAAACTCTAGCTAAGGTACGATGTCCCTCTCCAGGGCTTACGGGGGACACTAACATAACACCCACTTGGAACTGAAAAATATCTTCAGGAAGCACAGGAAGAAAGGAGGCATAGAAAGAAAGGTGGGTCTGTTTAGTGTCCCCAGCCCAAGACACTCCATTGTAAGTGTCCTTGCCATCCTGACCCTCTACCCAGCCCCTAATTTGGCCTAACAGTATATTTTTCTTAATCCCAAGTTTATTTTTTAAAATATACTAAGTACAAAGCAGTCCGTTCACATGAACTATACCTGCCTGAAGACCTTTTTCTCAAAACTCAGTTAATTTCCCCATAGAAAGAAGCATAAAGGGAGGAAGAAGACAATCCAGAGCCCGTAGATCTATGACTACTTGAATCAGGAGGTAGCACTTACCAGAAAATTAGGGGTAGTGCTGAGAAAATACAGTATATCAGCTACACTCCATAGCATGGCAGCCATTAAGACTTATTCATGATACATAAAACATAACTGCTTTTCCCGTCCTTTCTACAATCACTAGCGTGCGGCGGGGTTTTTGGCAACACAACACCACCACTTACTAAATCCTTGGATGACGTTATTATGGGATGTTAAAGCTTTTCAATTAAAACAACAGTAACTTAAAATAACACCATAAAAGTGATCAAAATCATCTGCAAAGATTCCAATAAAGGTAAAATTCTGCAGTGTTCAGAAATACTAGCATTTCTATTTGCCAGCAAAAGTAATACTGTCATGTAGCAATAATGTAAACAGATTTTACTATTCTCTTGAGATTTACAGTTTTCAAATTTTGAGACAGTGGTTCTTACTGAGATTTTTATAGAATACTCCTCCCAAGTTATATAATTTGAATCTGTACCGCGATGTACTCAATTCTCCATTTGTGTAGACACAGCACACACATCAAGAATTTCAAGGTTCATGACAACTCTGCCTGCCATTGGGGGTTTCTTTCTACAAAGAGTTGCTGAACATCTACCAGGATTCTTCTGGGTGCACAGTAATTACTGAATAGATACCCATTGTAGAATGTTCGCTCAATCCCATCTCAGCAGGTATCAACGGATAACGATTTCCAGATCGCACCTGAAGACCCACTTCTTCTAAATCATACAACATGAAGAGAAAGTAATTTAAGTCATATTTTGAAATTCACAAGCATTTGCTGTTTTTACTAATGATTTTGACCAAGAGAGAAACTGTGTATCAGTGTCATGCCAAAAAGAAAAAAGAAAAAAAGAGGAGAATTAAAATATGACCTAAGAGGTCGCCAAATCCGTCCAGATAATCACACCACAGCCTCTGGAAATCAGTGATCCCGTCAACCCTTTTCTGTATCACAGTCCATCCACCTCCTCTATAATCCATGTCACACATCACCTAAAACAGGCCCAGAAAAGACAAAAATCACACAGTGTCATTTTTCACTCATTGACGTAAAACTTAGGGTTCACCCTTAAGCCTAGAGAAAGAGACCATTCCACTGAAAGTTTCAATGCAATTGTATGCTATTCATATATTCAGACGTTTTAAAATCTCTAGAAAGAACACAGTTTATTAAAAGACAGACTTGAGGTTAACTTAATTAGAGTCCCCAGATCAGTCATTTTGTTACAGATCCAGTGTCGGTAGCATTTGAGGTCACCTCTTATTCCTCACCTCCACAGATAGTTTTTGGGTGAGTGGTGACCCTGCCAACCTGTAGCACAATGAGGAATCTGCAAATCACCTTCTCCTTTGAATTAAAGCACTGATGTTTTTTAAGTGTTAACTAGGTATGCCCGTGTGCCTGTCTTTGATTCCTCTTTTCCCCAAAGCATGAAAGGCCTGTGTCCAGACAGAAAGGGGTGACCCATGGCTCACCGCAGCAGGTGCTGGCGCATGTGTCAGGGCTCTGTAAACTGCCCCCATCAGGACAACGGTAAGGACCCAGGGAAGTGACATAGGGAGAGAATCTGAAGCAGTCATCCCCATCAGGCCTCCTGCACACGAGAAAGGCAGCGTGGAGGAAGTTAGGGAATCAACACCTTCCCATGATTACAAAAGGTAACAATGCTTCCCACTCTTCACAAAATTAGAAGTCTTCCTTCTCCGTGTGGGTTCAGGCTCAGTTTTGAGTCTGTAGGTGAGCCAAGTTAGGTAATTTTTTAAAAACTTGTTTTAATTTTTATTCATTTTTGAAGGAGAGACAGATCATGAGTGCAGGAGGGGCAGGGAGACAGGGAGACACAGAATCCGAAACAGGCTCCAGGCTCTGAGCTGTCAGCACAGAGCCCAACGCGGGGCTTGAACCCACGAACCGTGAGATCATGACCTGAGCCGAAGTGAGAGGCTTAACCGACTGAGCCACCCAGGTGCCCCGCAAGTTAAATAATTTTAAAATTATATCCCTCCTAAATCCCAGTTTTTTAACATCTGGTCAATAGATGTCAAAAAGCAATGTTAGTAAAAAAAAAATTAATAAATAATGGTAGCAATTTCAAGATGAGGAACTGGTAGTATCTACTCAGAAAAAAAAACTATGTTGCTGTGTAATGAAGATTATCAAAAAGATGTGATATTGGCATCATAAACTTTCTTATGCACAAAAGAGCAAACAGAAAAAATACGTATAAATAACTTATATGTTACTGTATATATTACTAATTTAATATTATAATATGATATTATATATAGCCTGACACTTCTGACAGAAGTGTCTTCCAGGATTCCTGGCATAGGACTAGCTGCTGAAGACAGACATAAGGGTCATATATTTTATTCAATGTAAAAATGGATTGGCTTCTCAATCTGTCTCATAATGTAGTGAAAGGGGTTTTTAATTTATTAATTTCTTATATAATCACATAACATCATTTATCACCCAAAGAAAGTATAACCGTGTACAGGAAGGGAAATCTAAGTATTTTTAGCCAGCTCTGAGGCAGAGCACCCCACCATTTTCTAATATCCACAAGCTGAATAAAGCAAGCACTTATACTGCATGTTTATATTGCATTTAAGATCTTGCACCAAATGTATTTACTGCAAAGAGTGTAAACAGGAGACCTCACATGGAAAAGCGAGAGATTCCCAAGTTCTTTTACTGGTTTGTGGTTTGGGCAAAGAATTTCAGAAAAGCAAAATTTGGAAACTGGAACTTCTACCCATTTATTTCAAAAACGTAAAGGAAAAATAAAATAATAGAATAATTAAAACTTTAATATTAAGTAAATAGATTAGTTGCTTATCTTATTCCATATAATAAAGTAGGACTTTACCTCAAATGGGTAACTAGATCCTTCCGGGTAGATTATATATAAACCGCTTGGTGTTTTGGTGACAGAGCCAATGGTGTCTTTAATATTGGTACAATCTAAACCTAGAAAAATAAACTTAGTTATTTAAGATATTTTCAAGTTTCCACTTAAGACTTAATCATCTTGCTGTAGAGATCTGACAGTACTATCGGGAAATACATGGGAGAAATGAGATTAAAGAATTTATGTTGCAATAAACCTTCAGTAACAACATCACTGTTAGTGATTAGCACTCCATACTGCTTAAAATTTTCATTTGGGATCCACATTTCTTTAATATATTCTACATTTTGCATTCTCTCACCCAATAAGTAATTCCCTTTTGGGAATCTAGGCTTATCTTGGAGGCCTGATGTGTAAAGAAAGTCCACATGCATGAGAAGGAGAAACCCAAATGAATAAGCTGATTATCTACCATCTACACATCCTTGACCACTGGAGCCTGCAGACTCTAGCTGGGGACCGCCATTACAGAGCCGAAGGGAGACGACAGGGAAATCACCCTCGTCACCTAGAAGAAATTACGCCTGCGGCCAGAGCCTGCTCTGCAGCCTAAAGTTAAAACTGTAGCGCCCTAGAATTACCTTCTCCAAAGCATCCCACTTCCCAGGGGGCTGGGAGCACAGTCTGCGGGTAAGGGTATTACATTTTATTCTAAGACATTTTACTCTGTATTATCTTTTATAGAAATAAAATAAATTCACCCCTCACATTGTTAATTACCCAGAGAAACAAAGGCATGAAAGCTTGAGCCTCCAGAGCCAGAAGCCTGGTTACAGCCCTAGCTCCTCTCCTTAACAGCCGAGAAGCCTGAGCTAAGTTATGGACCTGCTTTTCTTCTGTCCTTTTAATAATACTGCCTACTTTGCAGTGTTATTTTGACACTTTACATAGGAAGGTACAGGTAAAGCACTTAGCGCAGCACCTGGCACACAATACATTTGCAGAAAATGTCACCTACAAAAAGTAGCTATAAAAATTGTTTGCTTCTCCTTTATTTCGTGAAGATACAGATCCGTTGCCTGTGTTGTGATTTGCTAAGACGTTCTTATACAAACTTATGCTCAGAGATACGCTAGACGTTCACACCGAAGGACTGATCTGGGCTGGAACATCCACTTTGCCATCACGACTCAAACAAACGTGAACCCATGATTTAGATTTTTCTGGGCTGCATATCCCTCCTCTGATGGTCCCCACCACCACAGCAACCCCCCACATTGTCTTAACAGGAAGTACTGGAAGAGCTTTTTGTGTACTTAGTCATGCAATCCTCACTACAACTGTATGAAGTAGGTACTGTCAGTTTGCTGATGAGGAAACGATGAAGGGAACAGTGCACCAGTGATCTGAAGACAGTGGTCTGACCTCAGAGCCCATGCCCTTAACTACCTGAGCTAAAATACCATGCAGAAGGGCCTTTGTACCTGACACTTAGGGGACTCTCAGGAATTGTTCATCTTCTGTAATGAGAAAAGATCAGATAGGCCTCCATGATAGTTATTTACTTGGAGCTCCTTGGTATGAATTCACATTTGTAAGATTGATAGGCTATTTTTCTTAGGAACCCAAGCCTCTAGGAATTAATACACTGCATTTTAATACAAAAGTTCTAAATTCCAGTTGATTTCTGTCCTAAGTTTCTATTTTATTTCAAACTTTATGTCCCAACTTGAAATATTTCAAACAATTCAAGAAAACTGTTTGCAGGCAGAAAGAGCTCTGAAACTTTCTTTTCTTCTGACCGAAGACTCACTGTGACTAAAATGTAAAGGACAGTCCAGAAACAAGTTACATATAACTGTTCCATTTGCTGTGGACTCAGGATATCTGTGAACAGCCATGGCTTTCGGGTGCCTGGGAAAACTTCCCGATTCAGGGAAGTACATTTGTCTGGGCTGAAGGCGGACACGGGGAAGGTATTACTCTTCCAGTGTGTTAGATAATAAGGAGCTGTATTTTATAAACAGAACCTCTGAATGCACCAACCAGGTGCAGGAAAACGTTATGCGATAAAAGACAAGTAGGAAAGGGCAGAAATAGCCAAATTCTCACCATGTGACTGGACTGGCCTGTGAGGAAGAGGGTCCAGCTGTTTCCTGAGAACTTCAGTGGTCAGAAGGAGAACCCGATTCATGAGCTCGTTGACCTGAAAACACAGGTGCACCTTCCAGAGCGTTTATATTTGAACAAAATTCCTTCTTCTGAATTCTGTAGCTGGCGTCCCTCAGCGCCTTACAAAGCGGCACCATTGTGTGACAGTGTCCGCCACCGCACCCTGGGGCCCCAGCCAGTCTCCCACCCTCGCTCACCGCCGGGCCTGTCCCCAGCCCAGTCCTTCCCTGTCCGCTCACACACTACTGGATGTCCCTGTACACCCGCTGCCTGCCCAGCACCGGCTGCAAGCACCCCCCCAGTGGACAGCCCCCGCCTCGGGCCGGTCTCTGCAACTTCTGAAGCAGATGTTCATCTTCGGACACTCGGGCCCCCAGCTCTAGCACCCAGAGGGCCAGACCTAGCACGGACCTCAGATTTCTCTTCTGCAAAATTCTGACAGCGTTCACAACAGGTTTTCAGGGCATCTTCCCGCCCCCTTGACTGTGCACCTCTGGAGTGAAGGTCCATTTTTTTAATGTTGTGTGTGTGGGTTTTGTTGTTGTTGTTGTTTGTTTTTATGTTTGCCTGAGGCTTACTGGGATGCATCTAATAGAGCAGGCAGTAAACACATGTCTGGACAGGAATGCATTAAAAACTTAAATAGTTGTACCGCTAACTAGATCGATGTATCTGTGCAATAACAACACAACAGGAAGAGGTCCTTACCTGACTGGATAAATAATCCAAGGAAGTTTGTTGCTCATCCATCATATTTCTTAGTAGTTTTTTGGTACTCCGTGTGTAGGAAACAATAGAATTTTGCAAATTCCCTTAAATCATAATAAAAAATGTTTGCTAAATATTATATTGTTACAGAAAATAGAGTGAAAAATAATAAACAAATGACTTTGGATAAATATATAGACACAATAATATCTCCATCTATCTAAATATTCCAGTGAGTATAACTTTTGTTTAACTCAGGATCACCCAAGAAAACAATTGTTTCCACACTTGTTAATGAAACTATAGTTTCTAATAGTTTAGATTACCCCCAAATAAGTTAATCTGATGTAACAGAGAGATTCTGAACATTAATTCCCACTTTATAAAATGAGAGATACAGGAGCACCTGGGTGGCTCAGAGGTTAAGCGTTCGACTCCTGCTCAGGTCATGATCTTGCAGTTCATGAGTTCGAGCCCCGTGTCAGGGTCTGTGCTGACAGCTTGGAGCCTAGAGCGTGCTTTGGATTCTGTGTCTCCCTCTCTCTCTGCCCATACTCAGCTTGTGCGTGCTCTCTCTCTCAGGAATAATAAATGAATAAACATTATAAAAAAATAAGAGAGATACAGAAGCAGGAGGTCCGAGTCCTCAATTCTTACCATGTAAGAAAGTGAAAGGCAATAATCTATATCATGCAAGTTAATTTTCAAAATAAATCCTTTGTTCTATCAACACTATGTCTTTTTATATGAACAAATGGCAAACAAATATACACAAATGATAAATCTTAGTCAAAGTTTTGGTTGGTTGGTTTCTGATTGAACTTTTACTATATATTTTCCTTTTTAAAAGGAAAGTTTTTCATTTCAAAGCAGTCTTACTCAGAGAACAGTTGCAAGAACAGTATAAATAACTCTTCTGAATCATTTGACGGCGCTCTGCCATGATGTCCCTGGATGTTTCAGTATGTATTTCTTACACCAAAGACATTCTGCACGACACAGCCCTCAAAATCAGGAAGTAATTATTGACTACCCTTTACCTCCCAGACCTCATACAAATTTTGTCCCTTATAATAAAAGCATGTACACATTACTGAACACATTATTCTTTAACAGGTGACTTAATTTCTATGTTCCTTTTTTACACTAATAATCCCTGGTATCTGAAAATGCACCCCATCTGGCCTCATCTCTCTTTTTTTTTACTTTCAGTCTCTCACTTTCTATTAGAACGTTCCTGGATTTAGGGATCTGTCTTAATGGACCTAAGTGCAACTCACTGGTTAGAGAAATATGAGATGCTTGTGTTGCACATAGAATTAAGCACACTAAAGGGGGCTTTTTTTTTCTTTCTTTCTAGCCTAGGATTTACGTGGTGTAGGAGCTAGACCAGATCACCACTCCCTCCCTTTCTGAGCCTCCTTCTTCATCCGCCGCCCATGTACATATAACAGACCATGAAAATTCCCACACTGTCACTAAACAGTTGTAAACAAAAATCAAGACTTTGGGAGTTTATTTTTATACTTTGCTACATAAGTTGGCTATGAATTTGTAATATACCTAATGTAGTATTTATTCAGTATTAATGAATTCCTCCCTCACAATTAAGGTAAAATTTCATAGTGGCTCAGATGGAAGTTTGCAAATAGCCTTTGGTGACTCATAAAATATAACTCTCAGAGCCCTCTGGCTTGCCCCTCCCCTCTGTGGCCAGCTGAAGCCACAGGGCTGCGTAGAAGGATTCATTTGTTGACTTACCAAATATTTACTAAGCACCTACTATGTGTCAAACACAGAAAACCTCTGGCCTAGGAGGATCAAGATACATATAAAATGACCTAAACAAAGCTAAGGTATATTTCTTTCTATGTATACTATACCCTAGAAATAATAAATCATATACCCTTACAATTATGATTATTTTTAATACTTACTACATATGAAATGTTTTTCTTCTCGTGTAATTTTAATTTTAACATCACACAACTCCTCACAGTCTTCCTTATAAACAGTGTCATTACTTTTACTCCAATCTTTTGCATCAGATACATCTACAGTGTTGACGGCAGGAGAATCCTTGACATTAAAAAAAAGTAGAAATAAGCAAAGAATATATACGACGTATGTTATGTGATCTAATACATAATAAATAAAAAGAGCACAAGGAAAGGTGAACTCTCAGGACATACACAAGGGTGATTGCTAGGAAAGAACGTAATGAACTGGTTACATATCTACAAATAAATCTTATGAGTAAATTTTAGGTATCAATTAAAAGTATATGTTCATAATATTTTTGCTCTCCCTTTTTCTATTCAAATACCAAGAGAACGTACTTAGGGCCTACTTTCTATAACCGTGACTCCATGGCCTTTATCCTTAACTTTGGCATGTTTCCACGTCTGATACAGTCACTGAGCCACCCTTCTTCCAAACATCCGGGAATCTGAAGTTCCTTGAACAGAGCTAAGAAGGTTCCCTGAGATAACTACATTTATATGCCAAATGGACTTTCTGCCAGCAATTATTAGGAATTGGGGGCAGAGGTGGATGTGTGGGAGGCTTGTCACTTTTGTATCAGCTAAAGTATTTACAGATTTGAAGGGTAAAGGACTCATTGATTTGCAAGGTATCAGTGAGAACTGAAAAAAAAAACATGGAATTTTGCTTTGCAAAATCAACAGATGTCATCTTGAAAAGCCAACTACAAGCTGCCATTCCAAAGGTATTTATCTTGTTAGTAAATGTTGGTTTCTCCACATAAAACATTCTTTGGTAGAAGTTAAATAGATTTAAATAACTTATGAAAAGAAAACAGTAATGAGCTTTATCCTCCTTTGACCTGGAATATTGAGAGAAAGGGAAAGAGCTAATCATGGTATAAAAGATACTTGCCCCCAGAAGATGTTTGTATTTTGTTAATGGACCTATTTTTTTTTAATTCTTTAATGTTTTATTTCTTTCTGAGAGAGAGAGCGTGAGCAGGAGAGGGTCAGAGAGAGAGGGAGACACAGAATCTGAAGACAGACTCCAGGCTCTGAGCTGTCAGCACAGAGCCCAACGCAGGGCTCAAACCCACCAACCTTGAGATCATGACCTGAGCCCAAGCTTGATGCTCAACCGACTGAGCCACCCAGGCGCCCCAGAAGGGCCTATTTTTAACTTCTTGTTCTTTCCCCTCTACTCCAGTAATAACTGGTATCCTAGATGTTTTCAGAAACCTAGATGACAACTACATTTTTCCATATCTTAATAAGGTTTTTAAATGTTTTGTATTTTAGAGAACTATGTTATAAATATTTCTATAGCTTTCCTAAAGCTTATTCTTTATGCAACCTTGGATCTTTGGAATTTGGTATTGATATCATGGTAAACACGTTGTATAACATTTTTAAAATTATAAACCAGTATTTAAGTATGTAGAGATTCAAATCACCATCTACCCAGAGTACTGCATATACTTTATCAGCTGTCACTGTCACATTGTTTTAAATAAAATTTGCTACTCTCCTGGGTAACCACTCACAAGACTGTATCTGAGAAAGACACGTTTAGAGAATATTTTTTTAAATAACAAAGTAAATTTTTTATTATCTATCAGATAATTCATTATCAAAGTTAACCAGAAAGTTGCCAGCTAGTTTTTAACCTAGGCCTGTAATTTCTCTAAAAATTTTTTCATGAGAAATATGTTAAGTGTTAATCCTCAGTTTACAGTTTCCTAAGTTTAAAAATAATATTTAAGCAAAATCTCAGCATTTCTAAATAAACACTAAGTTTCCATAATTATACTGGAAAGTACAATTAATCATCTCAAACTGTAAATATATATATCTGAAAACTATATAATCATTCTTACTAGCTAATATTGCTGAAATTCTTACCGTAGAATGATGTACACAGTTACCTTGTATGACTTCTCCACAAATAAAAATCAATGTATTTAAGAATAGAAGTGAAGCTTTAGGAAGATACATCATATTCTTCTTGGAGAAATGAAAAACTTCTTCAAATACCGGTCAGCTCTCTGTGGAAAGAACTACAGTGCAGAGTCTTCAGTTAAAAACTTCTGGAAAGGATACAACAAAAACAGAAGCCAATACTGGTTCCATGCCCTCGTTTGAAACAACACCCTTCATATGAAAACAAGGTAGCCTCTACAGATCCCGTCACTTGTAAGTTTATACAAACCTTTTTTGACCACTACATGCCTGCTTTTAGAATATAGGCATTAACTAGATAAATAAATAAATAGATAAAACGTGAATTTATAAATTCATCTAATGTTCGGGAGTCAGGTTTTTATGGCCTTGAGGAAAACACCTCTGATAAACTATCCTTCAATCATTGCAAACCAGTATGCATAAAAACAGTAAGGAGGTAGAAATGAATAACGGAGTATTCAGTATTTCAATATAACATTGATACTATTTTTACAAAACATCAAGCAGAAATGCAATCAATGTGGATGTGCAGGGAAGCTAATTCAAATGTAAAATATGGTGGAGCTTAGCCACCAATGATGGTCATATTAATCACATCAATGCCAAATTTCTAGAACTCTGATATGTATGTTTTACTTCTGTATTACTAAAACTTCAAAAATTCTGAACACAGAGGAACTATCGTCACTGAAACTGGCCTCTCTTTCAAAGCTGATAGATCAATGTCTGTAATGACTCTTCAAATACTCCCTTACAACAATTCCTTCCCTTCAGTATAGAAACACGCCTAAGTATTCACTATGCTAAAATAAAATAAAATAATCCAAAACTTTCTTGAGTCTTGCTTCCTATTCAAGGGATTGTTTTCTCCATTTCCTTTGCCTGAGAAGTCCAGGAAGGGGACCATGCCATAGTTTATGTGGCGCTAATATAGTGACTGGGGCACACGAGATGCTCAAACATTAATTAATGAAATAATATCTTAAACCAGTTATGTATTCTCTGACTTTACTTCCTCACCACCACCAATGGACCCAACCACTCTTGTCTGCTACTCTCCTGGAACTTTCTATCTTTCCAGGGACGTCATGAGGTGGTTGGATGAGGCAGTCCCAGGACCGATCTGCCTGGGTTTGAATCTTGACTCCATGGCGCCTTTGCTCTGGGACCTAACATCACTATAGCTTGATTACTTCTTTCATAGAATAGGGATAACTGTGTGGATTTGATCATTTTTATACGTAAGCACTTAGCACAATGCGTGAGAAAAACAAGCACCAAATGTTAGGTGTTACTATTATTACTATTAGTTGACTTGATCTATATTGCAGTTCTAACTTTGCTGACTATGTTGATGACCTTTATCATCTGTATTAGGAGATGAGGATTATCTTTAATCCCAAATTTCTAGTTGAAATTTTATAAAATTGTAATGCCTGGGGCAGAACCTCAGTAATTTTTACATCGGGCAGATGTTAAAATTCTTTGTTCTTTATGGGGCGCCTGGGTGGCTTAGTCGGTTAAGCGTCCGACTTTCGCTTAGGTCATGATCTCGCAGTTCGTGGGTTTGGGCCCCGCGTCGGGCTCTGTGCTGACTGCCAGCTCAGAGCCTGGAGCCTGTTTCAGTCTGTGACTCCCTCTCTCTCTGACCCTCCCCTGCTCATGCTGTCTCTCTCTCTCTCCTAGAAATAAATAAAAACATTAAAAAAAAAATTCTTTGTTCTTTCCCAGCTTTCCCAGAGACAAATCCAGCAAATTCTTACCAGAGCAAGAAAATACTTCAGCAGAGGCGGCAAAAATAGCCTCAGTCAAGATGAAAGTGAAAGCTCAAGAGACTGTCCATCTCAGGCTGCTTTGCATAATTCACAAGGTTATTAGGGTATTCAAATTAGATAAGCTATGTGAACATGCTTTGTAACCATAAAGGCGTTATTTCTGGTTTCTTTTGTAGATAGAACATCATTAACAATTTATGAGGGATGTGAATGAAGTGGGGTGTCTACTAGACATGTCCTATTTAGCTCATGTCTGAAGCCCAAATTTCATTCCTTCCCCCTTCCACTTGCTCCTCCCCATCTTAGTAACTGGCAATATCTTTCATCCAATTGGTCCAGCGCCAAATCATGGAGTCACATTTGACTCTTTTTTCCCCTCACAACCATTTCACTCATTGCCACAGCCATTCATCAACATATCTTATTGGGTCAAGGTTTAAAATTCTGAACATTTTTTACCACCTGAATTACCACCATCTAATTTCTCACCTAACCTACCGTAATGACATTCAAACTAATCTCATCATTTCTAGCCTTATCAACTAGAGTCTGAATTTCCCTATAGTAGCTAGAGTGATATATTTTTTTCTCCCTCTCTCTTTTAAATTTGAGAGAGAGCTTAAGTGAGTGGAGAAAAGGAGCAGAAGGTGAAAGAGAGAGAGGGGGAGAGGGAGAGAGAGAACCTCAAGCAGGCTATATGCTCAGCTCAGAGCTGGACACAGGGCTTGATGGTACCACCCTGAGTTCATGACCTGAGCCAAAATCAAGAGTCTGAAGCTTAACCAACTGAGCCACCCAGGTGCCCCTATAGTGATCCTTTCTAAAGACTGACTTACATCATATTATTCTTGTACTCAAAACTCACCAATGGCATTCTCTTCATTTGAAGTCAAATTTTATACTGATTCCTTGAATATTGTCTAAATCCCTGCTACGTTACACAAGGTAGTTCTCCAATTTCATGTCCTCTCACACTTCCCCTGCCTCACCCTCTTCTAGACACAGTGTCTTCTTGCTGGGCTACAAACATATCAAATAGAAGTCTGCTCTCAGAGCCTTCTGTATTTACAGCACCCTCTGTCTGTGACATTCTTCATCCAGACATCTGAATGGTAGCCTCCGTTCTTCGTTCAGACCTCTGCCCTAATTTCCCTTCTTCCGAGGCCTTCCCTGAGCACCCCACCTAAAATACAGCTGGTCAGTCTCTGTCCCCTACACTACCCCTTCCCTCATAGCACTTTTGATTACCTTATATATGGGGGGGGGCAGGGAGAAAAATATATACAAGCTTCATGAGCATAGAGACTTTGAAGTTTTGTTCACCACTGTATCCCCAGCAGCTAGAATGTGCTTGGCACATAGTAAGTGCTCAATATACATTTCCTTAATAAAAGAATGAATTATATTAAACATTAAAAATTTTTTAAAAATAACACTGTTTAAATTTTCTTTTCTTCTTGGTCATCATTGTAAAGCAACATTTAAATGAAGAGTGATTATATAAACAAGCACTTCCAGGCAATTGAGAAACCAAGCTGTGCTCCTTAATGCTAATATACCATGCAGCAAAGCACAAAAGTGCCCAGAAATTACAAAATCCCAGACTAATAATAACAAAAGTTAGACTTTCAGGAAGTCTAAGTATTATGCCGAGAGACCCAGAGACCAACCGAGACCACTGAATCCGAATTAAGGGAGTCTCTATTACCGGCCGGGACTGCACAGAGTTAACATAGAACTCTAAGTGTGCGGCCTTGAGCCCAAGGATTTAGGGCTTTTTATGATGAGCAAGCAGGCAGGTGGGAAGTACAGAAGCAGAATTGAGAGGTTATTGTAAAAAAGGCTACAAAGTGATAAAGAGAGCAGCCCTTTATCTGATCTATGTGAGTAGGAAAACATTCCTTATTTTGAGGGCAAGGTTTAGGGTTGTAGGGGAGTTTTAAGGGAATCGCCATTATCTCAAGGACAAAGTATGCAAACTGTGTCATAAATAACCATTAACAGGGAGCATTAACCCTTATCTTCTTGTGTTTTTCCTTGCACCTGAGGATAGTTATGAAGCTCTCCGAGTGCAGGCCAGGGCAAACTCCGGGGCAAGATGGAAGGACCGAGGCTAAATTCATGCGCAACATAAGGATGCCTAAATACTGCACAAGAGTACTCAGTCCACAGCAGCAACCACGATCTTCTCACTGTTGTGTGCACACTGCCGGCTTTTCTTACTCTTCCACGGCGGCCCGAGAGACACAGACTTGTGAGGACAGGTCGGCGGGCTGCTAGGCGGGTCACCCAGGCCAACACAGCTAGCGGCCCTTGCCCGCCCAGCCGGCCTCTCTTTGCCAACATTATCATTCTGTCCAATTGCCGTGGCCCTGAAGGTAGCT
Organism: Hyaena hyaena; assembly: GCF_003009895.1. Taxonomy (NCBI): domain Eukaryota; kingdom Metazoa; phylum Chordata; class Mammalia; order Carnivora; family Hyaenidae; genus Hyaena; species Hyaena hyaena. The sequence continues at coordinate 715,309 of NW_024081270.1, read as the reverse complement.
TTCCCGTTCTGAGGTTTAGGTCAAAGCTGGATCTGGTGCGGCTTCAAAACCTCAGTCCCCAGATGACATTTCAATTTGAGTCACTGCATCCAAGTTGGCAAAAACTGTTTTAAATAGTCTCAACTGGAAAAGTTTATATTTGAACTCTAAAAATGAACAAAGTGATTCGCAAAGGCAGAGGCATTTCAATGGTGGGTGAGTGATTTTTATTTGGTGTGTACCTTCTGCTTCCAATCTGGGAGTTTTTCCACCGGAGGAAAAAAAAACCCCCACAAAACTCTGGCTGCAACACAGTCAGAATTTATAAGTACTTTTATAATGAGCTCCAACAAAAAGTTCCAGCTTTTTTTTCCCTTCAAAATTTCATTTGCAAAGCCGTCACATTGATGCCCCCGCACTCCATTCTGTTTTCCACGCTCCCCGCAGCAACGGCAGCGCGGGGACCTCCGCGGGCACATCCTGCCCGGGGACGTGTGTCTAGGCCACATCGGGGGGCCGGGCTCCCACCGTCCCGCAGCGAGGCGCGCGCCCCCCGGGGCCTCTGAAAGGCAGCCCTTTCCAGCGGGGAGCCGGCACGGGCAGAAAAGAGGGACGGGCCGAGCGTCCCGGGCCGGCGCGGGACGTGGGGACCAGGAAGTTTCCACGTCAGCAAGCCTCGTTCGGGACGCTGTCTCCCCGAGGACTCCCGGCTGGAACCCCACCGGAGTCGGCGGCGCCAGCACCAGCCCGGCCGCGCGGTCGGGAGACAGCCGCGACGCAGCCGCCGCCCTCTCAACACCCCCGCGGCCACGCCCCACGGAGACGGACGTAGGCCTGAGCCCGGCCGGCGCCCGGACCCGGCGCCGCGCGGGGATGCTGCGCAGACTCGGCTCCCGGAGGCCAGGGCCCCGCCCCCGCCGCCTATTGGCCTCCCGGCGCGTAGCCCCGCCCCGGCCGGCGCCCTGGTTTCGGTCGCCAAGGACGCGGCGTCCGTTGGTTGCCAAGATGGCGGCGGCGTCGGCGGCGCTGCTGCCGCCCCCTCTGCAGGTGCCGGGTAGGGTGGCCGCCACAGCCGCCGTCGCTGCTGCACGGGAACCGGAGCTGCCGCGGCCGAGCCCCCCGCGCCCGTGACGCGAGGCCCGAGAGACGGAGCGGAGGGAGGGGCGGAGGAGGACGACGGGGCCGGGGCTGCCATGAGGGAGGCGCCGGCGGCGGGCCGGGCGGCGGCGCGCAGGTGAAGGATGCTGGCCTGGAGGCCCGGAGCCCGGAGCGCAGTGGCGGCGCGCTGCACCGAGTCTTCGGACGCCCACGACGGAGCCCCCCTCAGCCCCCGCTCGGGCCGCGGGTGCCGCCGGCCTGGCGCCGACCTGTATCCTTCCCGGGGGCGGCGGGGGCCGCGGTGACGCGGGTGACGGGGGTGCGCGCCGGCGGGGATGGGCGGGCGTGCTCTGGGTGAAGGGGGTGGGGGGCGGTGCGCCGAGGTGACAGGGATGCGGCGGTGAGGCGGCGGGTCCCCGGCCAGGCGGATGCAGGTGTAGGCGGCCCCCCCCACCGCCCCGCTCCCCGGTTCTGACCCGCCCAGATGGGCTGGGGAAGCTGTGCCGCGCCCTTCGGGTGAAAATTGTGAGAGTTTTGTTTTCCGAATCGTGGGCGGAGAAGAGAGAAGGGCCGAACGGTCAGAATTAGCTCGGCCCGCGGAGGGCCGGTCCGCGCGGATGCGGGGATTGGCAGGCCTCCTGTGGGCTCGTTCTCTCTCACACACACACACAGACACACACAGACACACACACACACGCCCCACCCCCACCCCCCCGGCAGCCTGCAGTCGTCTCCTTACTCCCTTCACTGTGGCTTTGCCCTTGCTGACCTCCAGCGTCCTCCGTGTGGACTCGACTTTCTTCCCTTGACGCTCTTTCCGTGGACACTGAAGTCCTGTTGACTGACCCTGATTCCTTCTGAATCAGAAAATCCGGACGCACTGTCAGCGGCTCGTGGACAAGGTGTATCTCACCATCATTTTCAGTAAGGAAATGGGCATAGACTTCAGGTTTTAAGTTGAGGTGGCGTCAACACTGATAAAACATTAGAGAAAATGCTCGTTCGGAGAATTACTCGTACCTCACAGCAACAAAACCACACATACTTAATTGACGGTTTTCTATAAAGAAATACATTACTAAAAGTACTTTTAAATACTACAAATACGGTTAAAATTAAAACAGTTTTAAATGACTATTTCAGTAGATGTCCAAGAGGCTTTCATGAAACCCAACAAATTTCGCTGGTGTGTGTGTATAATACATATTTTGCTACTATTTGCATATGTATAGATAATATATGTAAATATGTATTTACATATATACCTTTTGCTAGCTTATATATAAGCATAATTATGTGTATATAAGTTGAAATAGGGATAGAGGAATTATTTTTGAACACAATAAGGCCTACAACATTATATCATTAATATCATTATATTGCTAATTATATTGCTAACTGCAAAAACACTTAAGTACCTTTTGTAAGTATTTGGATGTTCTTGGTGTGTAATGTTTTCCATTGGATGCTGTTACCCGTTGGAAATGTGGATACCTGGTACAGAGTCAGTACTCACATTTATTAAACAAATAACTAAATGTGGGGAGAACAAATGAAAGAACTTTAGTCTTAAAAATAAGCAAGTGCCTTGATAAAATTTCTACATGTAATTTCTAAATAGGAATTCAGGTCTCAAAGACCCATCTAGCTTTCTGTTGAAGATGTTTTCTTTCTCAAGTCAGAAATCCCTGACTCTAAAGGCTATGAAAGAACAAAACCCTGTGAAGTTCATCTACTTAAAATTAGCTAAATTTCTATCATTTCAATCCTTTATGAGAATTCAAACAAATAGAATGAACTTTTCCTTAAAAAAATAAAAGAGAGAAAGGTCTCATGTTCCCTTCACACTGTGCCTCTTTTTTCTCATGAATTCCTCACCTTTTCCTCTTCCTTTTTATTTTAAATTTTATTTATGAGAGAGAGACACACACAGAGTATGAGCAGGAGAGGGTCAGAAAGGAGACACAGAATGCAAAGCAGGCTCCAGGCTCTGAGCTGTCAGCACGGAGCCTGACTAGGGGCTCAGACTCACAAGCTGTGAGATCAGGACCTGAGCAGAAGTCAAATGCCTAACCCACTGAGCTGCCCCAGGGTGCCCCTAAAATAGTAGAAATATTAAGGAGCCCCCCAACTTGCCTTTTCCTTCTCTGCCCAGTCTTACACCCTATTCTTTTTTTGTTTTTTTACAAATAGTTTATTGTCAAATTGGTTTCCCCATAACACCCAGTGCTCATCCCCACAAGTGCCCTCCTCCATGCCCATCCCTCCTCCCCCCCACACCCATCAGTCCTCAGTTTTTGTTAGCATTCAAGAGTCTCTCATGGTCTGCCTCTCTCCCTCTCCCCCACCATTTCCCCCTTTCTTCTCCCCCTTGTTCCTCAGTTAAGTTCCTCCTAATCCTCCTATACGTGCAAACATATGGTATTTGTCCTTCTCTGCCTGACTTATTTCGCTCAGCATAACACCCTCAAGGTCCATCCATGTTGCTACACAGGCCAGATTTCATTCTTTCT